>NW_026933855.1:0-5785 GCF_032062105.1 Saccostrea cuccullata
GTTTTCCTGGCCCAGGGTTCTTGAGAAGAAGATTTTTAAAATTTGTTTATATATTTTCTATGTAAAACTTGGGATTCCCTTTGTGGCCCTGCCCTACCCTCGGGGGAAATTTTAACGTTTAATTCTACACACCCCAGGATGCTTCCAAATTAATTTCAGCTTTCCTGGCCCATTGGTTTTGAGAAGAAGATTTTCAAAGATTTGTTCTATAATTTCTATGTAAAACTTGGTTTCCCCTATTGGGGCCCCCGCCCTACCCCCGGGGGTCATCATTTTAATAATTTAATATTACATACCCAAGGATGCTCCCCATAAGTTTCAGTTTTCCTGGCCCAGTGGTTCTTGAAAGAAGTTTTTAAAGATTTGTTCTATATTTTTCATGAAAAAATTGGATTCCCTATTGTGGCCCCGCCCTCCCCCCGGGGGTCACTTTTTTTACAATTTAATATCTACACCCCAAGGATGCTTCCACAAAGTTTCAGCTTTCCTGGCCCAGTGGTTCTTGAGAAGAAGATTTTTAAAGATTTGTTCTATTTTTCTATGTAAAACTTATTCCCTTTGTGGCCCCGCCCTACCCCCGGGGGTCATCATTTTAAAATTTAATATCTACACTACCCGGGGTTTTTTCCACATAAATTTCATTTTTCTGGCCCATGGTTTTGAGAAGAAGATTTTTTAATGACCCCCCCTTTATCGTATTTTCTTTTTCCCCCCCCTTTGGGAAAGGGGTTTTCCCCTTGATTTTAACAATTTAAACCCCCTTTACCCAGGATGCTTTCTACCAAATTTGGTTAAAATTCGCCGAGTGCTTCTTGAGAAAAAGTTAAAAAATGTGAAAATTTACAGACGGACGGACGGACGGACGACAAACCCAAGGGACGGACAGGGGCACCGGGTGATCAGAAAAGCTCACTTGGGTTTTCAGCTCGGGAGCTAAAAAATTTCATCGTAAAAAAAATGGTATAAACTACAGATGATTGTTTTTAAAATTAATTTTTTTAATTTTGCTAGAAAATTTAATCATATATAAATTAATGGTTTAAAAAAAATGAAAAAAAAAGATTTTAAATACTCCTCTTCTGGTATCCACTAGTTCGTCTAATTAAAACGAAGCAAAAATCATTTTGTTTTCATCTTGAATATTTAAAGCCATATATGGCGTACGTACAATGAAAATTATTAACTAAAATTATAAGAACATATTATTTGTATCATTACTTTATATAAACATAAAAGATAGAAATTTTCCGTAAATTACAAAATCTAAGTCAATTGCGTTATAAAGATTTCAAAATTTAATTTGGATTCTCGGAATTTTCCCCACTTGGAAGAAAATACAAAAGATTTAAATAACACATTACAGAAAAGATAAAATCGTATTATTAGATAAAACGAGGTGTTCTCCGTGCCCCGAATTTATGAAAAGTTTTAATTTAAATGTATTAATTATATTTCTTTATTAATTTTGTATTTTTCAAAATTAATTTTTTGATCAGTTACCCATATATGGCTTTAAAAAAACGCTACATAATTGCATGACACTTATCACTAGCTGATTGAGTAATGTATAAATTTAATAATGAGATATCTGTGAGGCATATATGTACAAGCAAATATTGCTATTTAAAAAAAGGGAAAAGGGGGAATTCAAATTAGGAAATAAAAGATCGTGTTTAAATAAATCAGTTTGTAGTACCGCAAAATGGATGCAGTTGTGGAGATTTATGGATAATATGAGCATGCTGTCTAAATATTTCCATATTGGGGGAATTTAATAGCAAAAAAGAGTGAAAATACCGGTGATGCTTTTCATGTAACCCTAATACCCAAGGGGATTCCTAGTGCAGAAAACCACTACCCCCATCCTCAAAAATGGAAGCCCCGGGCGTAGCGCGATGCTAATTACACACCAATCATGTGAGATAGTTATAGTACCCCTATATCAATTTCAGTATTGTTTTAAATTAATTAAAACAAATGACAAAAACAAAAATTTTAAAAAAAATCAAAAAAAAGCAGACACTCTTCAATGTTTTAAATTAGCCCTAAAAAGGGCATGGTAATCGAGGAATCAAAATGGCACTTTGTGCCCGAAAATTTTCACGAGGGCACTTTGAAAGCAAATGTTAATGTCATTGAAATTATTTTTAACATTTTTTAATTTTTACATACTTTAACAGTTTAATTACTTTTAATATCCTTTCATATTGAAATCTTTATTTAAAACAAGTATATAAATTCATATATTTTTTCCTTTTTTTTTAAACAAGTTTTAATTATTGATTCAAAACAAAAAGAATATGAAAAAGGCATTTAATCCAATTTCTTCAATAAAAAGTAGTAAGGTTACACTTGAGAAAGTAATGGTATTAATCTAGCTGAAACAGGTGCAAAAATTATTAAATTTGGAGGTATGATTTTTTTTTTACCTGCTTGGACTGTTATTTGTTTACAAGTACAGTCAATTTAAACATTAAAAAAAAATACTTTTTTAGGGAAGGGGGGTGGGCTTTAAAAAACATGTAGAGACCATTCTCTTTCTTTGGGAAAAAATTTACCAACAGGATCATATGAAAACTGGTCTTACTGCATGCATAATTTGTTTAAAAAAAAACTTGGCTTTTAAATTGAAACTTTGACCCTCAAATCTATCAGTTCAATCAAAGAAACTAACTTAGTTTGTTGTTTTTAAACCTTTTTATCACATTACATTCAGTTTTTTGTACACTGTAAGTATTTTATTCAGATAAAATATCTTTTTTTTAAGTTGAACTATGTGTTTTATTCTACTTCCGGTTTATAAATAAACATCCTGATTTTTATTAGTTAATAATTTAAAGTTTATTTTCTTTTTTTGGGGTAATTCTTGCATAATCAATGCAATCAAATAAAAGTTTTAAGTTAAATCCTCTACCCCGACAGCCTGAGGCATGTTAATTAGCCAGGTGGCTGTGTGCGTGCGTTCAAGCGTGAAGTGATTTCCCGTCGTTGTTTTAACAAAGGGATTATCTGCATGCACTGAATAAACGAACAGCAAAGGAATATTGCCCAAACTGGGGATATTTTTTAATTTGATTTTGATTTAAAAACAAAAACAGAAAAACACTGTTTTGACTGAAAGTTTTTCAGTAAAACATAAATCTCAAGTTACATATCAGATGAGATAAATTACATACAATTATTTAGTTGTTGTCAATTATCCCATTTATCATCATCTCAGCTCACTTTGCGATTGCAATGCTGTTCATGAATGAAAATTTTCAGCTGATTTATGAACACATGATTGTTAAAATTTTCATTTCCCTTTCCAAAATAGTTATAGAACATACTTAGTTGGTTATGATATAAAATTAAATAAAAAAATTTTGATTTATTAAAATTATCTAACAATTAGATCATTTACTAAATACTTTTCGCCCTCAAGAGATTAAAAAAAACAGAGAAAATTCAAAATACAAACAAGTGCAACTTTGGGTTAATTTTCCGATAATCATTTTTAAATTTTTTGCACAATTTTTACAAAATGACATTAAAATTATTTTCCAAAAAAGAACCCAGCAATGGGTAAATATTAATCAATAAATTTTTCTTTTTTAAACGGAAAATCTTTTGACTTAAGTTTTTTGTCGCCATATTTTTTAAATAAAACAAAAGTTTTATATCAGGAAACGGAAGTTGATTTTCGGAAATCTGAAATTTTAAATTTCCAAATGTAAAACTGAAACAACAAAACACGGTGGTCCGGAAAGCAATTTTTTGGACACTTTTTTTGGACAAATCGTCGGTCCAAGTTTTGTGGGTATAACTTGCAAATACCCAAATTAGGGGGTTTTTAAACTATTCACCGACACTTCTTTTTGGGTATACCCAATAAGAAAAAATACCCAAAAAGTACAATCTTGGCATGAAAAATACCCAATAAATGCACTCTCGTACCGTCCGTCCGTCCGTCCCTCTGTCCCTCCGTCTGTTACCTTTGGGGGACCCATCTCTTATCCGCAACTCCTCTTATACCACTGAATGAAATTTTTGATGAAACTTTCACAGAATCTTAATTACATATTGCCGTGCACCTCCTATTTTTCTTTTTGACCCGACACATATTTGGGGTTTTCCCCTAATAAAACTAAAACTCCCCTTTATACACTATGGGAAACGGGGGTATCATTTAGTGAGCTCATTGCTCACAGTACCTCTAGTTTAGTTTAACATCACCGTGAAATTTTATATACAATCTGAAAATCTCCCTAAACAAAACCTGATTCCTTTGATGAAGATCTGGAGTACTATTTATAGCATCCTTTTTTGGATCTAAATGGTTTTTAAATTTTTAAACTGTATTTTTCAACTCTTGGAATTTTTGCTCTATAAAGATTATTTCTTTGTCTGTGTCGTGAATGTTAGTCTAGGATTATTTTACAATTGCCCACACAATGAAAACAAATAATATGTAAACAAATTATACAAAATAAAAACAAATTTTCCTTATTTTTATTTTAAAATTTTTTTGTATTTAAAAAATTAGTGAAATTTTCGCAGAATAAAGAGGACAATATCAGTAAGAGATGGTATCAGTGAGATTAAATTTGACAGTTTAATATTAGAGGCAAGGTAAGCTCAACTCATTACCGTTTTCCTGGACATTGAGAATAAAAAATTATATTTCCATGCAATTCCTACTTGCAATTCAAATATTGAATGTTTTTCTTTTGAAAAAAAAATTACTACCATATAGAGCCTATGATGTTTTACCAAATAGACATGTATAATGAAAAAAAAAAATTGGATATTTGCTAATCCGAATTTCCTCTACTTTTCTAAAAATTTTAGGACTTTATAAAGTTTTCTATATGCTTTCTTTATTTTAAATTTTTCTAATTTTCACATATAGTAAAGTAGACACAAAAAGGTACAAAATAAATTTAAAATTCAAAACTAGAGAGATATTACACATTTCCGGATTTTTGGCTCAAATCTATTAATTAGCATTTAAAAGCCAAAATAGTTCTAGTATGTGGGAAAAATCTTATTTATTTGACAAATTTTGAAACTTTAGTCCCTTATTATCAAATTTGCCCATTTCATTTAAAAATTATAACAATTCAATGTTCTATAATAATTTTTAAGGCAGAGAGGAAGATATTTTATCGCCACATTCCGCCAAAAATTAGTCCTTCTAGTTTTTTTAAACCCTTTCCTTTCATTTTAAAATTGTATAATTGTGATGAGGAAAGAAAAAAACGGTCTTTCAAATCATTACACCTAAAATATAAGACATATCAAAAATATACTTTAATATTCATTTTTGAGAAACCAGAGAGGAATCCTACCTTTAAAACCCCTTCCATGAAATTTGAACGTTTTTTAAAATCAAATGATTAATAATTTTCCCGCTAGATATCCCTCCTAAGAATCATCAAATATCATATCGAATTAAAAAAAACTCCAATGATTTATTGACACAAAAGAACAACTGATTAGATTTACTACATATGTTTAACTTTCTTCGGTTCTAAATGGATAATGATAAGTAAACTAACTAAAAACGATCGAACTATAACAACAGAATCACTTAAATCAAACAAATAATCAAATCTATAAAGTTATAACACTGTAGCTGCAGACTGGGTTTAACGAAAAATTTTATTGTTTCCCCCAACCCCTTAACTACCTAACAACACACCCTAAAAAGTAAAACACAATATAAATTCACCAAAACACTAGTCATCAATACACTAAGGAAGTAGATTCCTGATATGAGTGGTCTAATATGACATATTATACA
>NW_026933856.1:0-5777 GCF_032062105.1 Saccostrea cuccullata
AACCCCCAACAATATGTATAAAACCACAATATGTCCCGCCATAAAATTTTTGTTGGTTGGTTATCAGTTCACAATTCTATATACTTTGCTGTTGGAAATTTAACCATCATACAGATTAAAAAAAAATGAGGATTATGTACTTTTTCCAGATATTTTCACAGAAAATAACAAATAGCAATACCCGAGCTGGAATATCCCTGTAACATTTTTCATTCGTAATTTTGTTGATCCAATCTTTTTTGTAATCAACACTGTCGATGTGCTCTTTAGAATCATTTTCCTTTTCCATAATATGGGATCAAGTGTAAGTGTGTTGTAATAAGAATCCAAAAATAGGTAGAGTTACTCGAGTATCACCTGGAAGATAGATATTATCAATTTGCATTAACAATAAAAAAACCCACTACCAATGCATAAAATACTAATATTTATTTATAGTGGGTATCATAGATGGGGAAAAAAAACAATTCGTAACACACTATGTAAACATATACAAAAATATTGAAATATCAATTTAAAAAAAGAAACTTTTTAGTATACAATGATACTTTATTTTTGTAATGCTAAGTCTACATCATTTTTTCTAATACTTTGGTAATTCATGAATTTTTTTATCAACAACATAAACCTAATACTTTATTTATAATATTTGAAGATATATATCATGATACGGTGATGATTAACATAAAAAAGATCTCAGCTAATGTCATACACATATACATGTAATATCAAAGTATGGAATGCTGTCACTGCCTTATAACAGAACACAACAGTTGCATTGCGTCAACCTTCCATTACATTATGTCAACACTTTATGAGATTTACTCACACTACTATTGCATTGTGTCAACCTTACATTACATTATGTCAACTCTTTATGACATTAACCCACAATGCTATTGCATTATGTCAACCTTTCATTACATTATGTCAACTCTTTATGACATTAACCCACAATGCTATTGCATTATGTCAACCTTCCATTATATTATGTCAACTCTTTATGACATTAGTCCACACTACTATTGCATTGTGTCAACTTTCAATTACATTATGTTTAGTCTTTATGGCATTAACTCACAATGCTATTGCATTATGTCAACCTTCCATTACATTATGTCAACTCTTTATGACATTAACCCAGAATGCTATTGCATTATGTCAACCTTCCATTATATTATGTCAACTCTTTATGACATTAGTCCACACGACTATTGCATTGTGTCAACCTTTCATTATATTATGTCAACTCTTTATGACATTAGTCCACACTACTATTGCATTGTGTCAACCTTTCATTATATTATGTCAACTCTTTATGACAATTACACACACTACTATTGCGTTATGTCAACTTTCAATTACATTATGTTTAGTCGTTATGGCATTAACTCGCACTTTAATTACATTGCGCCAATCTTCCACTGCATCATATCAGCTCTTTATGACATCAAGTCAAAACAATTTTACGTGGTGTAAAAATGTTTTTATATATTTCAACTCATTATTACATTATGTGCACTCTCTACTATTTGGTCTAAGTAGTTCATTACATGATGTGAATTTATCTTTAACTCAATATGAAGTCGCTATAATACGATGTCAGAATTTCATTACATGATCTGAAAAAATTGTCACATGTGGTCAATTCTTTTACTACTTTATGCCTTCAATATGCTACATGACGACGTGAATCAATTTCATGATGTGAATTTGCCCTTACTTTTTGACAAATCGTTATAACATTAAGTCATTGTGTCTTTACAGTGTGTCAAAAATGCTAAGCCTCTTGTCAGCATACATGTATCTTAGGGTATTTCATCTCATATCAGATGTGGAAAGCTCATATCATACTGTGCGCACTCTCTCTACATTATGTCGATTCACTATTACGTTATGCGAACACGGGTATCCTCGGCCTTTATATGAGCATAACGTATTTTCCGCATTCCGAAAGCACTAAAAATGGCGGGAGAGAAAACTGTCATAAAATAAATTCTCAGCGATTAAATGATATAAAAACTTTAAGCGAAAAATGATTAACAACCTTGAAATGTGCAAAGCCTTAACACTGCGACTGTGAATTAAAGTCACGCGTCGAAATTCAATGGCGTTTACTTTTATCTGATAATTAAATAAATCAAATATGAGTCGTGCAGCATTTTTTTCTTTTGAATTGCTTTTTTTTGTAATAAAAATCTTTAAACTTCTGATCTTACTCAGAACACTGTCATAAGTTTTTTTTTTATCAGTCTTTAACTCTCTTTTTTAAAGTGTAAACACATCGATCGAATAACACACGTGCACTGGCGGCTTGGGGAAGGGGGGAGGGGTTCAGAAATCCTGCCCTACCATTTATTTTTAGTCACCAAAATATACATAAAATTAATAAATTTATTAGTTTTATATTGTAGGACATTGCATTACTTTCACATTAAGTTTAGCTGAATTATATTGAAATTTTTTTTCTATTAAACTATAAAGCCTGCCGGAGAGTTTTTGGCCTTCCCTCCGGTTACCTACCTCATGCTCCCCCTTCTTTTTTTCAAGATACCCATATGCGCCACAAATATGTGCCCATGCATGCTTATTAAGGCATATTCAACTGATTTAGATGAGGGACTGGTAGATTTTTATAGAGAATTCTGGAGTTTAATGGTTGAAAAAATTACAGTAACTAATTCCGTGCATAGCATTTATTTGAAAGAGGATGTCAGCCAGAAAAAAAAAATTATTTATCCGAAAAAACTTGACAAGCCAAAAAAATTTGTCCAAGCCCGAAAATCATATTTCGGTGAGGGTGGTCCTAATTTTATTAGTAATATATTTTTTTCATTTATACTACATTACCCCTAGTGGACTATACTTCAACAATAAGTGGGGGTGGGGGCTGTCCTTTCAATGAACATTACATTTTCTAAAATAAGGTTATGTCTGGGAAAAGAGGGGGGCTGATATTATGTGTCTATAATTATTCGTCCTACTCAATCACCCCCCCCCTCCGCCCCCCCCCCCTCTTACCAGTCATTAAAATACAGTCGTCAACATTCATTATTATACTAGATATACAGCTTTCAGATAATGTAAATGTATTTTCACATCAGGTAATGAACTTTTGGAATCAACATGATAAAGAGTTAACACAATATAAAGATATTTTTTAAATCACATAAGAGTTGACATAACGTAATTATATAACCACATCACGGAATGGAGTTTTGACATAATGTAATAAAGTGTTGATATAATATAAAGATATGTTCACATTATGTTATACACTTTTTATACCACGTAATAAAGCACTGACATAAAGGTAGGATGTGTTCTCCTCACATCATGATGCTCTCGCCGTAATATAAAGATAAATCCATATCATGTAATAATGCTTTGACATGATAGACATATACACTCTCAAAAAGGAATGGACTTTTGACTTCATGTAATGATAAGTTTAATTATAAAACACAATTTACTTGACGTGATGCAATTTTGACCTCACATATTAAAGAAATGAAATAATATAAAGAAACATTCATTTCACGTAATAAAGTTTTAACACAATGTAAACATATTTTCACTTCACATAATGAACTTCCGACTTCAAGTTATAAAGTGCTGACATAATGGAAGAATGTGTTTACTTCATGTAATGCAGCATTGACATGATGTAAAGATATTTTTACATCAACCCATAAAAAATTGACATAACGTAAAGATATGTTCACATCACGTTATGATAGATTGACATAATGAATGCATAGTTTTATGCTATAAGGCAGTGATGGCGTTCCATATCAAAGAATTCGTACCCTAGTATTATGAAGAAAAATCATTATATATTATACAGAAAAAAAATCAGAACATAAAGCAGCATATCAGCTTATTAACAGGAACAGCAAAGAATTAAGTATCCGCAAAACAAAAATATTTAAACAATAAAATGCTTTCTTTGTTTGTTGTTACTGGAATGAACGGAAGCAGCTGTTGCAGAAAAAGTACATAATTTTTTCTGCAATAGCTGCGACCGTTTATTCCAGTAACAACAAACAAAGAAAGACATATTGTTTATATTTATATCTGTTTAAATTATCATTTTAAGTAGGATTAAAAGTATTAATTATTGTGTTAATGATGCGAACGTCTTTGTACGTTTCATTGATGGAACGGCCACTGATCAAGAAATCTGTACAGGTGATATGCCTACTGTAGTTTATGCAGGGATGAACGCAATGGGTTTTCTGAAGAAATAAAGAAGAAAATATTCAGTGGATGTAAATATTTATTTATGTTGTCAAAAATGGTCACGGCCTATTTCAAACAGAAATTTTGATCTCTGATTTAAAAAAAATGGATGAAGGATATGGAGATAACGAACATTATTCTATCTCAAAGTCCATAAAATAATACAAAATAGGAGCAGAGCAAACACGGACCTCTAAAAAATCAGAGGTGGGATCAGGTGCCATGGAGGAGTGAGCATTCCCTGCTGACCGGTCATACACACCCTGTGCTCCTTGTCATGATCGGGAAATAAAACTCCTTTTCAGTGGCTAGTAAGGAATGCTTCGTTGGAAAATATTCGATTGGCCAGTGAAAATGAAAAAAGTTGTATAAAATCAATACAGAAAATATCTAATTTAAACTTTCACACAAATTAAAAAAAAATTAGGTTCTAATCTTAAAGGGGCATGGAAAAATTTTCAAGTGATTTTTTAACCAATTTTAATTTTTATAATTCCTAACTAAGGCAATTCTAATGTTCAGCAAAAATTTGAATATCATTCGTTGATTTAGAAAGGAGATACAGGACTGAGAATTCTTCATAATGTAAACAAGGCTCGTGCCTTGTCTTTGTTTTCATTTAGAAGATAGCATGTTTATAACAAAACAAACATTCAGCAACGCATGAGAAAATGTCTAACTGTATTTAGAATTAATTTCTTTTTTGAAAAAATTTGCTTTGACGACCACATAGCAGCATGTTTAGCCTACGTACACAAAAACATGGCTCGTGCCTTGTTTACATAATAAAGGTTTGGAGCTCTAAATCTGTCTTGTAACTCGACAACTGAAATTCAAAAATTTGCAGCTCATTAGAAATATCTTACTTAAGTATCTGTAAACATAAAAAATTGGTATGAAATTTTAGGCTGAAACTGTGTCCAGACCCCTTTAAAAATTTCTTTGCAATAATGTTTTCCTAAACTCCAACATATTAACATTTTACTCGATGCGGTAAGTTGTCATTTTTAGGACATTATCCATCCAAGATGTTAAGGAACTGGGAATACTTATTTTTTTCACTTCCTAAGAATTTATTTCCAAATTTTTCAAAGTTAAGAATAAGTGCACATAGGTTGTATGTAGGAACAGTAGATCTTGTATTCCTGTCATTCCTACAGAAAATAGATTTTGTTTCCATAATAAAACTTAAAAAACAACACTTTTTAATTGAATGTCCTATGACAAAAAGACAGTGCCAACAAAGAATTGAATTTAAACATTTTAGTCTTGACGCAGTACCAGGAGTTAAATGCCCTGCACACTGTTATCATGGTTTAAGTAAGACAGTGGAGTTGTTTAATAAGATAAGGCAATTTTTACCCTTTGACTTGCAAATTCAAGAAAAGAAAAATAATCAAACTTACCTTTGAAATTAAAGTTCAAGAAATTTTCTGTATACTCCCTTTAATTTTCCGTCATTTTTCTTAAATATATTAAGCAATATAACCCGTACAAAACTCTTAACCGTTTTCCGGCCGGAGTCCGGGCGGACT
>NW_026933857.1:0-58901 GCF_032062105.1 Saccostrea cuccullata
AGTATTATATTTTCATCACGACGTTATATTACGTTGGTGCGACGTCATTATTTTCGTGTGCCTGCATGACTTGAAAAAAATTGAATTAATTTCCCCCCCCCCTCCCCTGTACTTAGTTCATACAATATTGTTGCGCATAAAAATATATAACCACTCTAGGCGTATATCATAACGAAGAAAATGGATACCTTCAAAGTATAAGAATAAGAGATTGTTTAAAACAAATAAAAACAAAATAGATTAACATGTATACAAACACAACAAATTTCATAAAACTGAACAAAAAAAAAAAAATAAAAATAAGTAAAATAAAACTGCAGGGCAAGCGTCAGACACACCGGTGGTAGATCTGTTTTTGTTTTGTATATTAACAATTAGGCAATGGCATTTTAGAAAGGTACGTACATACAACATGCAGATATCAGCGTTAAAACCTACTTATACTGTGTGAAGTAATTAAATCTAAAAATATTGATGAACGTTTCTAATCATAGATTCTTTAAATTGTCCTTTGTTATTCAGATAAGAATTTACGAATCATCTGGTTTTTTTACATGTTTCATGGTGACGAAGCCTATTTTTTGTTAAAGAAATGAAATGTAGTTTACACAGCTCTCTTTTCATTTAATAGATGGGATGCTGTCGATGAATAAATTAAGTCTAATTTGGTCGTTAATAGATTTCTGTTAAATTAACACATACACTAACATCTAAAATAATCTTTGTTTTAATACTTTAATTTATAGTATGATATCATAATTTCCTTTAACGGAAATGTGTGTTATTAAATATTCAAAAATAAATCAATATAGATTATTGAGAAAAAAACTTTACTTACAACTTTTAAATTCGAATTTAATTTATCTCAAAATTTTAAAAACAGGTAAAGTTTGACATCTTGGTATTTCAATGTGTATCAAATCACTTCCTGTGCATAGAGATTAGAAGACAGATGACCACAGGTAGACTTCTAGCCCTCAAGTCATGTACACCTGTACAAAATAAGCCCCTCCCTCACTGGAATTTACCGCCTGTAAAAAATCTCTGCCTTTTAATTTAAAAGTACCTCTGATTATCAAGCCCATTGTTTAATTGTCTAAATATACATTAGCAAACCCTTTTTATGTTCTGTTAAAAAAAATCACCAAAATACCTTCATGTTTTTTTATCTTACTGCAGCCGCTTTGTTAGGAAGGAATTTCATGTTTTAAAATTAGAATACATGCACGATGTATGAATTCATATCGGAATCGGTTGATTGGGTCCTCGTAAATCTCTTGAAAATTTTTGTTGATTGACAAAAATAGAACTTGTAAAATTACTAGCCTTGTTATTGGTCATTTGCAAAATTAATTTGTTTAAAACATTCTTATCATACACATGATACACACAAATACTCTGAAACTGATGTTTAAAATATGCTTGAGTTTCTGATTGACAATATCTACGTGGTTTGTGGAGATAGGGTCTTCTAAACATATATTGAAATTCCAATGGGTACCAATTGCACCTCCTCAGTAAATAACAATCACATAGGGTAGAATTTATTCAGTATTGTACACGTGAAAAGAAAAAAAAACACTTTCTAGTGGCTTGTGATCTTCAATGCGACATTAAGATAAACTCATAAACTCACAACGTACGGACAAATAATTTTTTTTTTTCATTTATATGTCAATACTATGTATTCCAGTAAACATGAAATAAATGGGTCTGATACATCTGTTCCATATTTGGATATAATACTAGAAAAAGACGTTAATGGTAATCTAAGCAAGAAAGTGTGTTGACAAATGCGATGATTTTAAGTTTTAAATCGTCGTCTTCCCTTTCTGATGCAATATACCTTCATCTCCTTCATACTGGGTTTATATCCTATAGCTCTCAGTGAATTCAATATGCAAAGGCATGATCTAAGTATGAACAATTTCTAAAACGAGGTAAGTTATTGACAAGCAAGTTGATTCAACAAGTATATCATCAGTCTCCTTGAAATCATCATTTTGTAAGTTCCACGGTCGATCCAATAACTCTGTCAGCATATAAAATCTATCATTGAGTCAAATGATGATATATTAATTTCTAAGTCATTATTTACATATTGAATTGTTGATAGATTAACCCATTATTTAATGACAAAAAGCATACGGCGGGTGTGACCGTCCGCAGGGTATGCTCACTCCTTAACGACAAATAAAGCAGTCTCTATATACATGGTTTAAAAGTTCTTCCAGGTCCCTGTAGCATTTCTCTCCATGCGAAAATATTTTGATTATGCGTCCGAAAATTATGAAAAGTGTTAGATGTGTATTTTGGTTACTTTACACTAAAATCGCTCGTCAAAACTACTCAAAGATGAAATATATGGCTTCACTTGGGGAAAGTGATAAAGAGCCAAAATAACGCGCAAATTGATGATGGCAATTTTGTGATCACAATCTGTAATGCTTTAGAGTTACAGACATCGTTTTGCATAATTGCAATCAGTATAAATTTCCTGCAATCATGATATGGCTGACGGAAGTGACAATAATCAGGACTTAAAATTACAAATATTAATCACATAAAATAATGAAATAGAATTATTTTGATGAAATATTAATAAACCACATACATGTGATTAAATATTCATGTTATTATTAGGTGTGAAAGTCTTCCTTCAATAAATATTATTTCAAATCCTTTCTATGCGTGTACTGTTCAGAAATGACTGTCGCATACATGTACATGTGCGAATTTTAGAAGTTTGTTGATGCTATCCAGAATCAATTTCAACTGCCTTTCATAGTTCCATTGTTTTTTGGTAATCTCTTTTCTGAGTAAGCTCCACCCATTAAATTAATAAACCCCGCCCACTAGAACTGCTTGGACTGCTTTGTTCGACTAATGGGACTGCTAGAACCGCTGTGGGACTGCTGTGGGACGGCTGTCAGGTTTGGTCTGGTCGGTTCTGTACAGAAGTAATAACCTGCATACGCCATTATTTTTCTTCATTTTAGACAAAAGGAAGATGCCTTTAAACACCAGATCATCCTTAAAAACATTTTCTGAATATTGTCATTGTTCATGCAGTTGATCAATTTGTCAAATTTTGCAAAGAGTAAGATAGAGGAATAATATAGTAACACATACACAACCGTGGAACTTTTTCAACCCGCTAAATATTCATACCAAGATATTAATACATTTTGCCAATAAAAAAAATCATGTTTAGATATCCTTTAATTACAAAAGCTTAGATATGGTATCTCTGTATGGGTAAAATATTCTCGAATGGGACGTAAAACAATATAATACTAAGATATGGGATACAGATCTGACTCCTTTTTTGTCCCTGCAAGTTTCAGTATTGATATTTTTGTTCTGAAATTAAATGTCTTTTGCTTAATAATTTTGTGTGCGTAAATTGTATCTATATACCTTTATATTACTTAAAAAGTTATCCAATAATAAAAGTGTATTTAAACATCGTGTTTTTTTAAAAGAGAAAGTAGAACTAGATTACACTTTTAAGAAAGGTTAAGAGGTGTAGTTTTCTTGATTTCTAATGGACAGTTTTGCTTCTTTTTCGGTTTTAAGAAAACTGTTAATTAAATTTGATCATTATGCCTGCCCAAAAATAACACATGGATGTTTTAAGTTAATATAGCATTGACTTTATTGAATTTTTTTTTACTTAGCTAAGTTCATTATCAGTTAAAAAAATAACTCCAGCGATTGTAATATACATGCTTCTTTTCCAATGATATAATGATCACAATGCTTCATCTCAGTTTTGGTACGCAAGATGTTGTCATAAGCTTCAACAAATATCTTCACTCTGATTCGAAACTTATCTGAAATACATGAATCCAACCCCGTGGGTATGCAAGCTATGTACGTGTAGCAGACGCTTAAAAGAATTTATATCAAGTAAGTTATACACTCTAAAAAAAGTTTTACTTGTTGTTTTTAAAATAAGATATTAGATTACGAAAAACTAGTAATTATTAGTAATCCATTTAGTCAGAATAGCAAGTAAATGACTATCATGGTTAGTAATTGTAATCATAATTAGTAATAAGGATGAATTCATTTACTTATAAAATGATTTACTAAGTATCAATAGAATTACTTAAATTATAGGAATTGTATTACTTAAAGATAGTAAATGAACTACTCATTTTTGTTAAATTATTATTACTTAATTTAGAGATAATATGCTTTCTATTTACTAAATTTTATGAATTATTACTAAGTAAATGTAATTCTGAAATTAATTAAAATCTAGAATATTATTACTCAAAAGAATACTAAGTAAATGAAATACTTATCATATTTACTAAAATCGATATTATTTACTGGAAACAGTGCAAGGTACCGACCCTCTGACATGTGAGTACTACTCACAGATTTCTTTATCAGAGTTCCCTAATTGGGCCCTCTGAATAGTTTAATAGAAGAATTCTACTTCTGATGGAAACAATTATACTTTCTATTTCGTTTGCCAATTTCTTTGTAATTGTTTTATTATATATATCAATAAAACATTTGATTCCAACTTCGAAAGCCTTAAAAATTGAATAAAGTTGTATCTTTTTAAGGACCATTTTAAAAATGGTTAAACATTTCAAGTACTTAATATCGCATTTTTATTAGTGTGACTTTTTTTTCACATGAAGGAATATTTAGAAGAAAGATAACTCATCCTCACAGACAATTAGTGATTAGACTACCATATTTAAGTAATTATTGATCTGAATTCTCCTTGATTTAGTAAATAAATTTTTGTTTTAAGTAAATCAATTAAATACAATTCAAACAAGATGTGTTTGTAAAACACCTATGCCTCGGCCTGTATGGCAACATATCAAAGGTTAAACTTTTCTTATATGCAAATTTAAATTATTGGGATTTCTTGATATCTCCAAGGTCAAAAGGTCAAGGTTATTGGTATCTAATGAAAGGTCTTGCCAAAAAAATACATATGTGATATATGGAAACACTTGCCTCAACCCTTCAGAAGTTATGGTCAAGATTACCAATTTTGAAATGTAAGTCAAACGCCAAGGTCAAGGACAAAGGGACAGATTTGGTGGTACCCAAAGAAAGGTCTTGTCACAAGGATGAACTATGTAAAGTATGAATGCACTAACCTTAATCCTTTTAAAGTAACAGTCAAGGTTTGCTTTTTAAAAGTGGGTCAAACTCCCAGGTCAAGGTCAAAGGGTCAAAGTTCTTGGTATTCTATGAATGGTCTTCTCAAAATGATTACATATATGTAAGAATGAAAGCACTATTTCTTACCGTTCAAACGTTATGGCCAAGGTTAAAGTTTTTTCACAAGGATGGAAATCTCCAAGGTCAAGGTCAAAATTTCATAGTTGTTGGTATTCAATGAAAGTTCTTTCAACAAAAAATATATATGTGACGTATACATGTCCTGGTATTTACCGTTCAAAAGATTTGGATAAAGAATAAGTTTGGATTTTTTGTGTATAATTGAGTCAAACTTCAAGGTCAAGGTCAAATTTGGTGATACTCAAAGAAAGGTCTTGTCACAAGAAATACACGTGTAAAATATGAAAGTCATAGCTCCGCTAAATCAAAAGTTATGGGCAAGGTTAAAGTTTCTGCGGATAAACAGACAAACAGAGAGACAGCTAGACAGACAGACGGACACGACAAAAACTATATACGCCCGAAACTTCGTTTACGGGGGCATTAAAATATTAATTATATAGTAAATAGTGGTAAACTGTAAGTAAAGACCAAGTAATGTTATTACTTATATACACAATTTTAAGTAAATATAAATTACTAAGTAAAACTTTTTAGTGTGTAAGTAAAACAATTCTTTAAAATACAAAAATCAAGTAAAACATTTGAATCTAGTAATTGACATATATTGATTTTAAATTTTAAGTAAATGGTTAGTAATTATCTATTACTTATCTTTGTTATTTCAAGTAAAAAATGACTACTAAGTAAAACTTTTTTAAGAGTGTATCTGTACTTGTAAAAGGAAATATATGAACTTAATTACCTCCCTCATATATAAAATAAATTCCAGTTCTCATGTAAATTTTTCTATCAATTTACAATTAGACCATTGTTTTTTGTTTTTTTTTGTATTGTTTCAGGTTCTTTCCATTATGGACCCAAATTTAGACTGAACAAAAGAATGGAAAATAGTTTGTTACTCTTCTCAATGGAATTTGCATGATCCTGAAAATTCTCCCTAAAGATAGATAAACTAACAAGAGACTCACGGGCTTTATCGGTTACCTGAGTATCATGCAACCACCTTACGGCAATTGTATTAAGTTCGTGTTTTAAACCAAAAGCCATAAAGTTCACGATTTCAAAAGAGACACTATTTCTAATGATAACTATATACTTACATGTAGCATGGTTACTTTCAATTGGTTACTTAATTCCCAGAGGCAGATCAGAGGAGTAAAGAAAAATGCGAATTATTGAAGTGCATTTTAATGTGCCAAAAGGTTTCCTACGGCTGCCATTATATAAATGGTGCCTGTTTTGGAGGGTAACATTTGAAATTGACACCCCAAGGAAAACCATTGTTAACCGACGCGTCAGCGGAGGTTGACAATGGTTTTCCGAGGGGTGTCAATTTCAAATGTTACCCTCCAAAACAGGCACCATTTATTTTATTATACTGAATGTCTTATTGATTTAGGACGTCAGCAAAAAAAACCGTCGATCGTCTTTACGTTCATGTATAGAAAGCTTTCACACTCACCGGTTCACTAATCTCCTTATTGTTTGTTTGATACTCAAATTAGAGTCATTTATCTTATAAAGTTTCGTTATTTCTGGCTCGCAAGCATGTTTCCTACACTCGCAAGCATGTATCGTCTGTCGTTGTTGTTTTCAAGTAAGCTATATCGGACGCAAGCTTTTATTGGCGTCAAGTTAATTCCGGTTCTTTCAAACGCGCAACTGACGTTTAGAGAATTCTACGGTGAACCGTACGCGCATAATTTCCACGCATGTGGCATTACCGTTGTGTTACCCGTTGTCACGTGTGTTGCTAAGGCTCCGGGTAATCGAACGGATTGTTAACTGCGTCTAAACCAATCAGATTTTAGTATTTAACATGAAAGTATAATAAATTAGATTATGAAGTTCCTGGGGATTTTTGCTTTTATGAATAACATTTTACAAAGTCTAACTACCCACCAAATTTCATCAAGATATGACAACATTCAATTTAGCCAATTTTGCATTGTAATTTTACTTCTATCATACATCCGTACTTTACCAGTCTGTAATTCAAAGTCATTAAGTCAAATATATTTTTGATGACAGATGATACATGAGTCTGATTCTAATTTATATTCAATACATCCCACAATTTCTTGAAGAAATGTTATACTTTGAAACAGTATCGTTTTGCTGAATTGTCATCCGATTAGAAGCGTTCCGTTAATCTTTTCGATTATAGTCTTTCTTATAATCATTCAGAAGCATCATTCAGTTGCCTTTATCACTCAATGTCATGCAGTTTAATGATAAAGAATAATTTCCATTGAAAAATATTTGGTCTGTCGTTTTTCACGTTTAACTTATGAATGATTTTGAGGTCTAAGGGTCAAAGGTATGTCTATATACTTGTACGTATAAAGGAGAAATAGTAATTTCTTATTTATTAATTTAGGACTATGAAATCAACTGCATTCAAACTTTATTTAATTAATAGGTGTTGACAGATTAAGCTCTGTGATTGAAAATAAGACCATTCGTTCGAACCTTACCTCAAGACTGATTTTACGAATGTAGGATTTTGTCTTCATCTATTTCCCGGGCAACAATATTAAATTGATGACATACACTTCTTGTATTAATTTTTTGTATTCCCTTACTGCTCCAGACTAAAATAACTAAATGTAGTCAGCTATGTTAAAGCGAGACGTGATTTCCTACATGTGCATTGTTCGTACTTTTCAGTTTTCACGTCCTGAATTGGTACTTGTGCTTGCGTTAGATAAGCAATGGAACTATTGAATAAAAAAAAAACCCCTTGTCCTGGTATATTAAAAGAAAATCATTTTCACCACTTTTTCATATTTTTTCGCCACTTTTGAAAGCATTTTGCACAAACGGCGCATCACAACTCAAGCACTGCTCGACTTAACGTGTATAGATCGAAACATAATATGTATAGAAACACCGACATCTTACGAACGAACGAAACTCTCCCTAACTTCCCGTATCTCGATAGTTTTCTCGGGACCAGTGCTTGTACCCATACAAAGTTTAAAATCGGAAGGAATAAGTATAAATAATACTTAAGACGGATAAGAAAACTCGTTGTCATGCGTCAGTGATTAAACGTATACAAACTACTCTTAGTGTGCGCCTTGTTCATGTGGGGAAAGGTTACTTTTTACAGCTTAATATATAAAAAAAATCTGTGCAATCAAGTAAATACAAGTAAATAAGCAGTGCGCTTTATAAAGTATCTTGTATTGAGAGAGAGAGAGAGAAAGAGAGAGAGATTCTTTTTGAATTTATTAAAATATCACTTCAAAGAAATAAACGAGCATTCATAGTAGACAGTATCTTCTTAGATGATGTATTAAATGGTGATCTTAACGAAATTATCTTGGGCTGTTTTTTTTATATAATGTTACAGGCCTGAAACAAGCAATTTCAGTGGGGGTTGAGTCACAACCAAACAATTCCTTGGGAAGTCAAAATGAGTGTTTTTATTGAGGGGGCACAAGTATACAGTAACTAAGTTTTCTATAATATTACAATGTTTATTTATCTACTTCATAATTGGGGTTGGGGGGGGGGGGGCTTATCCCCAACCCCTCAATCCTGTTCCTATATACGATCGTGTGTACATGTATATCTGTTTATATGTGTGGATTATAAGAAAGACTGAAAATATGCATTTATGTAGGGTGGTGCATTTTTTAGTAAAGTTTTTTCTTTGCCTTAAAGTTATGCTCCACTATGTCATTGTTTGTTAACCATACATTGTTCGTCAAAATATAGAATTAGAAGATACACTTTATACTTTTGACCACACACAGAGTTATTTTGACCGAAGGTCCAATATACATATAAAAACTATAACCGAAATTATAACTTGTTTCATTTATAAGAAAAAATATATATTCACCATCCTGTTTAAAACAAAAAAGATTGATTCCAGAATACCGACAAAAAGATACCGGACTTTTAAAAGTGTGAACAATATGAAAACGTAGTTGTCACTTACATGTAGTTGTCATGGCATCCTTCAAAAGTATGTGCACACATATGCTTATCACAAGTGCTTATAGACCAGACAACCTCCCCATACCCACCTCAAATATACATATATATCGGGTCCCAAGATATTCATTTTGTCTTCTTTCATAAATTAATCGTCTAGTACACATTTACAATGTATTTCATATGAAAAATTAAAAAAAAAATAATATTAACTTTTATTTTTAAAAAAAATCATGCCCGTAGTATCTTTAATCACCTCTAGTTTTTTATCTGCAAGTATCAATTTTGTATGTTGTAAATTGTAAATGTTATTAATGAAAGAAAGCCAAAAAAATATCTTTGGACCCGGATAGATATATATTCCAGGGGTTTGGGGGAAGGGGGAGGGGGGGGGGGCATTGATCCTATGATGGCATGCAAATATGGAACTTGCTCTCATATATGTTAAATTATGTCAAAAACACAACTCACTAAACTTCCATTTTTGCGCCGACCCCCCCCCCCCCCCTCGAAAGTTGAGGATATTAAAAATGGTCTGCCCGTTTGTCTTATAATTCTGTCCGTCTGTTACATTTTTTTAGCAATATCTCAAAAAGCCCTTGAGCTTTTACAGTGAAATGAAAAAATAACTTTGAGTCTGGGATGTTAAGTGGGGGGGGGGGGGGGGGTCCAGTCCACTAGCACCTGTGAGTATTATATGAAGATTTTTAAGATACATGTTTGTATGAAGAAGCTTTATAAACCGGCAAATTACGAACGGGCATCCCCCTGGATTTCTGATATGGCTATAATACCTGTGTATTAAAGCCATATTAATTTCATTTTTTCGCAGCATATGGTATTTTGAAGAAGAATTTTTACGAAAAGTTTTGGATATTTCAATTTACCCCATCCCCACCCCTTCGACCCCTACTAGATCCGCACATATTATTTTTATTACATGCCACAGAATGATATTATCTAAATTTTTCTTTCATTTCCCTTCTTCTTTCATTTCTCGTCTCCCTTGAGTCCGTCAGATGGGACGTTAAATGGTGCCCCTTGTCAAGGATAACAACCCTCTTTGCAGGTAAAAGATCGTTTCTATGTTTTTCAAAAAAGAGTAGGCTCATTTTGGGGCCGCCAGAGAAACCAATAAAATTTCAAAAATGGTCATACTTACTTATTAAGTACAGCTCCGTGTAAAAATCATGCAGAGGGTGATTCATGGGGGGTTTCAGAATTTCTTCAAACTTTGCATATTGGTAGAGTATGCTAAGATACTCCCAAAAAAATTATCATTTTTTTTTAATTCTGCCATTGGTATCCATGGCAACCGATAAACTGTTTTGGGCAAAAAATGGCTGAAATTTCCTCTAAAAACAGGTAAAAATACCAATAATGAAGATTAAATGAAAAAAAAAATAAACAATAAAACACAATTATGTTTATTTCTTATTAAAATACAGCATAAAGTAGTTACTATTCATATCTAGTCAAAATATTTTTATGACCAGTAATGTGTTCTAATTTTAAGCTAAAAAGGGGAGATAATCCATATTGGCAAAAAATGTAAAATATTCATTTTTTAGGATTTTTATGTATCAAAAATTTCTAAAAACCCCACAGCCAAACTAAAAAGCCATACTAGTTTCATAGAGACTATAGTCTAAAGTCAATAAAATTATTAAAACATTTTTGTGCAAATGATTATTAATTTCCCAGAACAACTGATGAATTTTGTACACAAATGGTAATTTCACTTTTTTTGTCACAGTCCAATATATGCCATATATGTTTGCATGTAAAAAATAAATGGCATTTCAAAACCATTTTTTTATATTTCCATTTTCAAATACAATTAAATTATTTACTTGTCATAATTAATCCAAATATTACCACGTCCAGTAATAGTTTTTAATTTTAAGCTGAAAAGGGGAGATAATCCATGTCGAGAAAAACTGAAATATTCAATTTTAAAAGGATTTACAGCTATATTCAGCTATATGATAAAAATTTTTAAAGAAAAAATACACTACAGCCAAACAGAAAGGCAGTGTTTATTTCCTAGACACCATACCTTATGGCAAATAAAATATTAAAGACATTTTTGTGCAATTGATTATTAATTTCCAAAAGCCATTAAAGAGTTTTATACAAAAAAATGGGAAATTTACTTTTTCTTCACGGTCAAATAAATGTCATGTATATATTTTATATGCATGTTAAATTATAAATAGCATTTCAAAACAATTTCTTTATAGTTCCAAATCCAAATACAACACAATTATTTATTTTCATTAATCAAATTATATCTATATCTACAGTATTATTTCTAATTTCAAGCTGAAAGGGGGAGATAATTCATGTTGACAAAAAACAACAAAATATTATTTTTTGAGGAATTCAGTAATCAAGAAAATAAAATATATCTATGATTTAAAAAATAGCCAAACAAAAAGGCTGACTAGGTTTCATAGATACCATACCCTATAGGCCTATGGAAAATAAAAAAAAATCATGTGCACAAAAATCATTGTGATTAATAATTTCACCAAAAAAGAAAAGGCATCATCTTTTGTCAGAGTCCAATATATACACCATGTACACACGCCAGTACATGTTTACATGTAAGAATATCAGTTTACAGTTTAAAATAAATTCCTTTACATTTCCAAATTCAAATACAACACAAGATTTTTTTCATTAATGAACAGTAAAATGTAAAAAAACATTTGAAAATATTAATCATATTAATATTGATTACTAGATACATTTATCATATAATCATTGTATATGTAAACACAATTTTTAAAGTTTTACATCTTTGTAAGGTGCAGTCATGCCACTCAGAATATCACTAATCTCCCCTGCTTCTCTTCTGTAGTAAGTGACTGTCCTTTGTTTATTAGCCTCTTCTAAAAGCACTTAAGATCCTTGGGAAGAGAATTGCTGCCCGATTAACATTATCCAAAGTACCGTCATGGAATCCACTGAACTCTAATCTCTGCTTTTTGACAGCTTTAAACATCTTATTTTCCATTATTCCTAAAATAATAATTACAATATACATGTACTTATCATTCATCAATTTAGAATTCTTTAGTTTACGCTACATTATTATTAAGGTACTAAATGGTTATTTTGATTTTATAAATTACTTTACATGGAATATCAAGTTTATATAATGCAGTAATTTCATTAAAAATCTATAAATGGTTGCATGACATATATTCTCCCACCTTTAGAGTCTTATTAGTTGGTGGTGTTCAATGATGTTTTCTTGCTGTCTGTAATAAATAGTGTAACCTTTTCCTTCAAAACCATGATGCAGCCCATCGCATACATTCTGTGAAAATAAAATGGGGTTAATTCATCTAAACAACAATAATACTAATTTATGAAATACAGTAAAACAAAGTTATAACAAAATCACCGGGACCTATGAAATTACTTTGCTACATCAATTACTTGTTACATCCATATAAGGAAATTGTTAAATTTATATAGCTGGGGATCTAAAATAGTTTCGCTATATCCGTGTTCGTAGTAAACGAGTTTTGCTGTATGTGAAATATCTTTTTTACTATGTGTATTTTTCATCACTTGCAATATGTCTCCAGTTTTAACTTAAGTACAATTTAAACAGAATCTACACTACTTGAGGCTTCTTCCAATGACTTCCATATCAGTACAATATTAACCATGGCTTTGCTGTTCTAGGGAAGATTCTCCCCTATATATTGCAATGTGAAACTTTGATCCCCATTGTGGCCCCATCCTACCCAAAGGGGGGTTTAACTTAACCAATTTATTTATACACTATATCACCAGAGAATGCTTCCATATCACCACTTTGCTGTTTTTGAGAAGATTTTAAAAGATTGTTACTTAAACCATTCCAAGTTTTCGATCTATTTTTTAAGATCCATGTGCGCCTTTGTTTTGAATCCAAATGAGAAAAGCCCTTTATTTTTCATTCAAAAGTCATGACCAAGGTCAAGTTTTTGAAAAGTTTTTCATTTTCAGTCGGGTGTCAAATCTGTGATCTGTTACAAATCTGTTTGCCTGTGACAAAATTTGTGCATCTCAGGCGGTTGAGCAACATTTATTTCAAACACTGCCTTAACCATACCATCATACTTATTCATGCCTCATCGCACATAGGGGAGTGCACAGTAACTTAAACAGGTCTAGACGACAAGATTATCTGATGACACATCAGCTTAAATTTGCATGTAAATTGGCTATCAGTTTTCTTTACATAGTTTTAGACAGCAGCACAAGGTGCACAATTATCATTTAACCCCTCAGTCAAATATCAAAAGTATAAAGACATGCAAACGTCACAAGGTTTGTACGGTACGTATTGGAAGCAACTACAATGATACCTCATTTATCCGGACGCTTTGGTTCCTAGTCAAATTGTCCAGATATGTGAAGTGTCTGGATACCTGAATTACCAGTTACACAAGAAAAAATAACGTTAAAAATTTTCGTTCCGATGAAAAATTGTCTGAATACTGAAGCATTCGGATATCTGGCATCCAGATATCTGAAAGTTCACTGTATTTATCATCTAAAACTACAATTTTAAATGTGAGCATCGAGCAGTGTCTTTGGAAATAATCTTTCAATTTTGGCTGTATAAAGTAAAAAAGAAACTCTATTGTTTTTTATGATGAAGTAAATAAAGTATGCAGTAAATTGACGAAAACCGTGTGTCGCTTCTGATTTGTATTAACAAATAGTAGACTGTCATGCTTGGGGACTCATATTCAATTAATTGTAGAATGCTAGAGTAGAGACAAAAACATTGTGCTGAAAATTACCTTCCATTAACGGTAGTGTACCTGAGCTCTTAAGAAAATGGAAATTCATCTTTTGCTTAATTAAAAGTATTCAACAGCTGCAATACTACATGTATCTATGCTTTTTCCTTTTTATTAAAGACTCATAATACATTGTCATATAGGACTTGCAAAATACTTTTGACTGCATTTAAAAAGCTTTACAAAGCTATTTTGAATAGATTAATAGCGAGTGCAGCAAGGGTCGCAAAGTGATGCACGTAACTGCGAGCTCTGATGACAATGCCTGGGCAAAGAGAAAATTCAGAATACTGCACATTCATTCCAAAGAATTTTTTACCGCAGTAATTTAGACCCACAATGCATCACTTCATATACAAACTCTAAAGCAACATTCTCGCAAGAATAACAACGAAAGTTAAACGAATAATAAACTTGTCTTGATTTAATGAATTTATTTGTTTATTGCAGAAAGATAGTCATAAACTGATTGAAATCAGCCTTGTTCAGGCTTCGGTTTGCTAAAGCAACATACAAACGACGTCATATGACGTCAGAATCTAATACGCACCGAATGTCACGTGCAGATCTATATGTCTAGCAATGGAAAAGCAAAGGGCAATAACTCCAAAATTTGACAAAATTTTGTTGTCAAAAAATAGTGTAAAAAATAAACAATAGGGTGGTCGTGTGTTACGGACTTATACAGTGAGACGATGACATGTAGAGTCCTGAAAGTTTTTCAGAAACCTTCTTGAAGTATTACTGCAAGTGTATATCAATGAAAATCAATTAATTGCATCATTTTAATGGGGAAAAAATAATAATGAAATGTTTCTTTCTCGAGAAAAAAATGAATTTCAGAATATACACCCAAAAGACCCGATTTTTATGAAACAGTAAAGTAATTTCTATGAGAATATTACTTCAAAATTATTTTAAATCCTTGTATTCAACACCAAATCATGTTTTATGACATGGACTATTTTAGCCTATGGTTATTTACCCTTTGCTGTCAGGATCCTATTAAATTGCAGGGTGCAAAATGGTCACACACCATGTTAATATCTTGCTTTCAACAATTTAGTTTATTTGACTGTGTTAGGTGACGTACAATGGTGATGATCATACCAGAAGGGGGGGGGGGGATATTCAGCATGTAACAGTGTCGGCTTTTCACTTTTTATATTGAATTTCATTGAAAATTACAGATGCTTTTCTAAATACACATATACACACTCAAGAAATGATAAGTTACTTGATAATTCCATTTACACATGAAGATCGTTACAACCCCCCCCCCCCCTTTTCAAGCCAAGCTTATCCATATCAAACTACACTAGTACAGATCAATTTGATTTACTTCATATAAATATATCAACAATAATTCAAATTTAATTTAGAAATTACAGTGCAATTAATCAAGGAGAACTTTGCACATAACAGACTATCAGAGGAACAACATATGTAGTGTATATTTAAAGTAGGTTAATGAGAAATTATTGGACTTAGAATTGAGTCATTTATCTTCTTGAACATGAATACAAATAAATCATGTAATTACAAAATATCTGATCATGATATTTTTTAAGTTTCTATCTCGCATAGAATGAAAAAAAGGTGAAAACGGTTACTACATTTCAAACTTAAAAGTTCTGGCAACCGTACAATATTTGATTTTCATGTTATAAATATATAATACAGTAAAACTTGGTTAGTACGAACACTGATATTGCGAATTCACGGATATAGCGAAGTCATTTTGGATCCCCAGCTATATAAATTTAATGCATTTCTTATACGGTTAGAACGAATTACGGATATAACGAAGTAATTTCATAGGTCCCAGCGACTTCGTTATAACCGAGTTTTACTGTATACACTAGGAAACACATATTTTTTTGTTTATGTAGTTATTGTAAAGAACTTTGCATTAAATGAAGAACAGCAGCTTAATAGATTTTGTCCCTTTGATTTTTTTTAAAAATGGCAACAATTTTTGTTTCAAGTCATGTGAAAACATAAAAACAAAAATTAATTATCATAACTTCTTTATTTTCAACCGATTTTAAAAAATGAAACTGTTTTGGAAATGGTTATGAAGGCTCTTAAATATAAAGCATTGTTTTTTAATCTGAGAAGTGCTTTCAATAATCATGTTCCATAGCTAACATGTCTAATCTAAATGAAAATGGATAAGTATATGCTTTCACCCTAACGGTCGCACCGTCAACATATTAAAGCTACATAGCTATTTCAAGCTATAAAATTAATTATCTTAATTAAGAAAGGGTACTACTAAACAGAGTACGCTAGAGTACGATAGAGTACTTTAGAGTACGCTAGAAAAAATATGTTATTTAAAGCAATTAAATTGTTTATTTATGTATGTACAACTTGATTAATCATTATTATATACTTATTTTCCAATATTTGTTTCAAATATTTGTTTTTTAGCGATATTTTGACAGGAAATAACATCCAAAATTAAATGCATTAAAGATTACGGTATACCTATAGCTAATACCCAAATCTCGATTACCATTGATTACTATATTGTTTCAGACTTTCTCACTTAAGACTTACATCTAAATTTTATCAAATATTAAATTAATTGCATGTGTAAATAATTTTTCACATAATATTTCACAATGAGACATTTTAATATGTTTATAGTTCAATTAGATCGGGATCAAACGATCAACCGTAACCTGAAATCAAAAATTGAAATAACTCCTAAAATACAGAAAACTTACAATTTTCTTTTAAAATATAAATTCAATATGTTAAACTTAAGTAGAAAAACATATAAAAAGTAGTTTAATTGCATTAAATTATAAAATATTACTAGCGTACTCTAAAGTACTCTATCGTACAGTGGAGTCGCCCCTTCCGGGTCATCTCCTATTCCGGGTCACTCGCGTGTATCTTATGCCTAGTATTAAAATTTAAGCGCAAAAAACTTATTGAATACGCTGGTCGTGAAGAACTGGTCTTTCTGTATATAATTAATTACAAAATTTTGAATATCAACTTTAAGAGAGCATCCGACAATCTAAATTCTGAAACGCACGCATTAAAGACTTGGATGTTTCTGCTGCGGTGACGGGCTACTTTCATTTTTGTTCGCTACAGAAAGGCTGATATAAAATTTCTAGATAAATAATAAGAGCTCGAAAGTATGGCAAATGCATTTTGTTTTAACTCAGAAATCAATCATAATGATCGCTGCTCAAATAAAATTATAATGATTATTAAATCAAACTGTAGTAAGTTCTCCAGTTGCGGGTCACGCAATATCGTGGCATGAACATCTCAAATTTCTATGTACAAAACCAATCGACAACCATGTATTTACCTTGATTATCAAAAGTTTTCTAACCAGCTAACTGGAAAATATTTTTTCTAAAACTCAAAATCGAGTTAACCCTTCAAATGCATCTTTTAAATAAATGAAATTAATTGTATCATTTTTAATCCTAATACATTTTTTACATTCTGCATATTGCAATTTGTTTTGTTGGAATTGTTTTTAAAATAATTAAAACATATTTCTGTGATTGTTTTACTTTTTTTCCAAGCTGCATGAATTGTTTTTTGTTTCAACATCATAAAAATCGTGTTCCGAAGCGTTCCATGAATATTACACGACCGTGAAGTCATATGACCCGGAAATGGAGAAAATGATTCGTAACTGGGGAAGCTAGGCCTTGCTGAAATACCCCTGTAAATATTGTTCCCGTGCAGCTACTTTGAAAACGAAAAGGTGTTTGGATGACTCACTATTTGTTCTTTCAATACATATATTTCATAAAATATAAATTGAACAGATTTGCAAAATATCAATGAAACACCCTGACGTGACCCGGAATTGGCGACTTCACTGTACTAGCGTACTCTGTTTAGTAGGACCGATTAAGAAATTGTTCTGAAGTGTTCTGGACCTGATCTTACCTGGTCAAATGTAACTGTCCAAATGTAAATTATCTTCCCTCTCCAAGTCGAGTAAGCTGACAAAATCGGACTGCCACCCCTCTCTGAGAGTTTACTCTTGGACTCTGGTGGATTACCGTAGAATTTAAACTTCTGAGATAGATCACATCGGTGTCAGTAGGCGAGTACCATTTCGGGAGAACGTCAACAGGGTCAATATACTAATCAACACGACACATGGCTAATATGTCTATACTTTTGCCCGAAAACTATGCCTAATCTGTTCTTGTAGAATCCTTTCAACCAATTAATGTCACTTCACACATATTTTTGCAATAAACATCACAGGATGCATCAAAATAACTATGCAGCGTACAGCTAATAATGGAGGCTGCCATTTTTTTTACTA
Source organism: Saccostrea cuccullata (assembly GCF_032062105.1). Taxonomy (NCBI): domain Eukaryota; kingdom Metazoa; phylum Mollusca; class Bivalvia; order Ostreida; family Ostreidae; genus Saccostrea; species Saccostrea cuccullata. The sequence goes on from NW_026933857.1 coordinate 18,364, forward strand.
GCGCCACCTATGTAAAATTGCAAAGGGAGATAACTCATTTGAAGAATCTAGACAAATTCTCGATTTTAAACACCTTGTATCTTTTCAATACTTCGTTTGCACAAAAATATTAAAGTAAATTTTTATTAAGCCTTCCATGTTCACTTGAATTATGTATTAAGTTTTTGTACATCTTCTAGGGTTTAAAAGATATTCTTTTCTGAAATAGGCATTATTTGCACACTATCTATACAAAATTACATCTCAAGTACTCAGTGGCGTAGCTAGCAAATTATTGACTGTATTCAGAGAGGCAAGGGGTCTGGGGGGCGCCTTTAGGCCCCCAGCGGGTCCAGGGCAGGGCCCTGGTGGGGGCCAGGGGGCGAAGCCCCCGGAAGCTCATGCATTATAAGGGTTTTATACATTAGAAAACTACCTAAAAATAGTTCAATTTTTACTATCGTAGTTCTACTATTATAATACACATGTACTAAATATTAACAAAACTTGCCGAGTTTTGACAATACTTACATCCCCCCAAATTTCCTTTTTTCTAAAAGCATTTCTTGTTTTAATGAAATAAGTCAATAAATTTTCCACAGTGAAAATCTTGTAATACAGGGCTCCGAACTCACAAAACCTTAACTTTGTGAGAATGCTTTAATTGATGTTTTCACAATAATATTTCACAAGAACATGTTCGCTTTTTTGTAAAGTTGGCTAATTTTTCGAACTTTTTTCTCATTATTTGTAGCAACTTTTAATTATACATGTAATATTACAAAAAAGCTTTTTTGAAATTTACTGACGAAAGAGAATTTATTATGGATTGCAGGGAAACATTGGAAAAAAATTATCAAAAAATTCCATGTTGTATAGTAGTTTCAATAAAAATTATTTCTCAGTTCATCCTTTTTTTTTTGATTAATTTAAAAACGCAAAATTATATATATATACAGGAATATCAACACAAAAAACTTGAATATTCTCCATTTGTTACATGTTAAAAATCAATTGTTTTGAAATAACATGTTAAGTATTAGTACAACAGTTACCTTTAATTTGATTAAAGAGATTATATTGGGTGAATTAGCTAGTAAATAACATACATGTAGTTTGGTATTAATTGCTTTTGCTTGAATTGACACAATTATGAAATTCGTATTGAACTTTCTTTATTTTTTATTTTTGGTGAAAAATCTGTGTATTCATTTGCGTTTTTGCGTAAAGGGCGCTACGCCACTGGTACTTGATCCCTGGCTATATGAAAAAAGAAGAATTATAACAAAATCAACCGTTTATATTCATTTTAGACCCAAATGAATATATTAAACCCAATTTTATTGAATTTGAAGATGGTCGATGAATCACCTTTTCTGTACTGTCTGCATGATTTTTACACGGAGCCGTACTTAATATTTTAATCGCCGAAATATGGCTTTGATATTGCCGACTCGGCATTAAACAATAATAATCAATCAATCAATTCCCTTCTCGAACCCCTCGCTCGTTTAAATGTCCATTGAAATGTATTGTAGCGTCACGGTAACGGCTATGACAAGACGTGGCTTAGAGGTATCTTATGGGGGTTTTATCTATCAAAATCCCAATACAATTGAAGAATTCATTAATCCAACCGTAAATACAATAGACCACAATGACTGATCCCCGTTTTTGGTTACGTTCGTTCGTAAGATGCGGTGTTTCTCTAAGTAAAACATATTTTTATCTATAACATGATGTTGTGAAATCTTATTTGTTATCATTCATCTCTAAAATTTGTCAAAAGTATTAATAAATTTTTTTTTAATTATCTTTAAGTTTTCAAAAGCACTCTTTTATCTATAATTCACAGTGGATAGTACAGTGTCAAACGTCCATCATTTAAAAAAAGTTCCATCCCAGCATCTTTATCTGAGCAATGATAATATTAATAAAACATAACAAAATGTGCATTCTAGAATGTATTTAATACTTTAAAGGAAGTTTACAATAACTATTTAATGCAAAATTAACGGAATTAACAAAAGAAGAAAGCACAATTATAATTGTATTCATATTCATGGTAGGATTTGGCATGATCAAGATAAATGGATCGGAAAATCACGTCTATATTTTTTTTGGGAACTTGATTAGTCAATTATTGGCGAATCCTCCGGATTACAAAATCCATGGCACCAATTATTGGACCAGTAATTCCTCGAAAAAAACTTTTCATACTCGTATAGCTTAGATCTAGAGACCAATCTTTAATCCCGTTCTCATCCACTATTATTTTCATGCCACTGGATCTTAGTATCATGATTATCTCTGGATTAGAAATGAACATCTCTGCATCAATTCTTTTTTCTGGTTTTTGTTCATCAGATACCTCTATGGTACAGTCAATTGGCTGTATGGGTTCACTGATAAAAAACCATTTCAGCTTAGTAGATTTGTGTTCCATTTCAAATTCAGGCAGATAAGAATTAATCTTAACGTAGATTTCCTCTCCATATTCTGGTCTGACGGATATCCAGTATACCTGCATTAAATTTTTATAGATATGTATTCATGCAGACACGTACACTCTCTCATGCACACGTTTTATTAATATGTATTGATAATAAATAAATAAATAGAAAAAAAATGAATAAATAAAAAAAATGGGGAAGTGGTCTGACATATTTGTATTGAAATATCTTTTTCATTTCAAAGATATCTGAAAATTAATGGTTATGTTTAATCGATTCTTTGTACCGATTCAATTTCATAATCGATTTAAATTTGGTCCACTTTATATCACAGGGTTACATGTAAAAAAACCGAAATGATTTTTTGTCAGAACTTTTCATCCTTGCCATTCATCTTTCTTGCACTTCGATAAACAATCAAAATTGAACACAGATCACACTCAGTTACTTGAAAATTAAACAATAGACACGAGATAATAATTACTTTTACCAGGGACCTATATACTAAATAGTTCCCTGCTTTTACAGACAAAAAATTAAATGTCATTTTTTCCATTCAAGTTTAAAAAAAACTGTATCTTGCTCAATATCAACACACATGACATCTTGCCCTTCATTCACCTTCAAATCCAGTGGTCCAGCTCATCATAGTTTGATGACTTCTCCATTGTAACATATTTTAAAATTATAGCCTTTGATTCCGTCTTTTTCTAAGGTTTTCATATGGATTTGTGCTGCCACAGAAGGGCAAAGAATGAATTGTCTGAAATTGACATCCACCAACTTGATTGTTAGCAATCTAATGCAAATAGGCATTGCATTAGGATTATAAATACTTTGCAAAACTTGAAGAATAGCATAGTTAAATATATTTCCTTAAACATGTACCTGTACCGAATATTATAAATAAAGAAGTCAGCATCTAGCAATTCTCTATCATGCTAACTAAGTTTAGGCAAGGTATTAACTTCTTATATAATATTAATCATTAATCTATAATTAATTTTGTAAATCTGGTCATGAAACCAGCATATTATTCAAAATTAATTCAGTAGAATTAGATATGAGGTCAGCTCTTGGCTGCTTATATTATCTGTGTTTTAGATAGCGAGTCCAACATTGATGTCCATTAATGTTTCACATAGTCTTCTTACAAATATCAAGAGTTCAGCATATGTGGCTGCACTTATAAGCTGTCATCAAGTCTATAAAGTCAGTTTTGTTTTCTCAAAATGTGTCATTTTTACTATGCACTATGTGTGACGTCAGCATATGACTGCCCATAGAAATTGTAAGTAAATCATGAGCTCCAAATATTGTGATCTGAATTTTTACCTAGGTAGTCCGTGAGCTAAGGCACAAGAATTTATCATACTGCTGTCCATTTAATATATATTCTGTCAGGTATGGCAGAAAAACTTTGCTCATAAATGTGTTAAATAATGTACCAATTGCAATGTCATGAGGTATATGGCTGCCCGTGAAATTATATTTAAATTTTGCCTGCATAGTCTATGAGCTGAGAAACATGAGGTCGGCTTATGGCTGCTCATGTAATTTTTTTATGTTAAAACCGGCCTGCATAGTCTGTGAACTACATGTAAGGTACATGAGTTCAGCTGATAGCTATGATGTAAAGTGTATTTTAAAACTATCTAAATACTCGTAGTTTTGTGTTAATGTTAAAATGTGTCTATGAGCTGAGAAACATGAGGTCGGCTTATGGCTGCTCATGTAAATTTTTTTTATGTTAAAACCGGCCTGCATAGTCTGTGAACTACATTAAGGTACATGAGTTCAGCTGATAGCTGTGATGTAAAGTGTATTTTAAAACTATCTAAATACTCGTAGTTTTGTGTTAATGTTAAAATGTGTCTGCATTGACTTGAGCTAAGATACACGATGCCAGCATATGGCTGCTTATGTTAATTGTATATATTCACATTTGCCAATGTCTTTCCTTATATGACAATATAAATTATATTGACATTCAATTTTTAATAATTCCAATCTTAATTTTACTTATTGATTCCCTGTGTTTTGATTGGACGAAAACAAATTCAAGAAAAAGTTTACACATCGATGAATTCTTCAATCAGAACTACTTTCTTGATTGTTGTAAAAACAAAAAAAAAACAGAACGATACTTTTAGTCAGTTTTAGCTAAATTATGATTACAAGAAACTTGAAATAAAAAATGAATGAATGAATGAATGATCGAATGAATGAATGAAAAGGAGATAAACAGGACTGACAGACGGGAATATTATGTTTATGTCACTGTTGGATCACGAGTGTGAATTTTAAAAAATCGCTGATCATACTGTCATTTTCTCGACGTTCCATATCAGTTCAGTTGGTATCGTTGTGATAGGAAAAAGAAACGTACCTCAGACTCTTTCCTTTTAAGAATCAAATTCATATGTTTACATCCTACGGATCCCATATTCTGCCTAAATATTTGAACGAACCTGAGCAAATCGAGGACGTCGTCGGTCTGCAACTTTCGTTATGACGTTGTTGTTAATGTCAACATGCCATGGTCAAGGACGAATTATTCTGGAGAATACGTCTATTTACGATATTTGCTGACTTAAACAACATTCAATAAGTTTTTACAAGTTTATTTATTGATTGTTTTGACAATTTAAGTTGGATTTTATCGATATTCATCTTGTATACGTTTCTTTGCGGCATAAAGTATTCCTACGCCGTACAAAATAAAGGATTGTATGGCGGCCTCAAAGGGAAATAATTTTAATAATTAAATAAAAAATTGTAATTGGAATTAAAAGAATTAAACGTTCTTTTTTCAGAATTTATCGATGTGTAAACTCTGCCTTTTTACTCACAAACTTTACATAAAAGTGCTTCGCACTTTTATTCAGTTCATGTGCGTTATGTTGCATTTCAATAGCAAGTCCAAATAGCGTTTATTTTACATTGAACCTGGAATAAAAGTAATTATATAAGAAATAAAATATCATTTTTTAGAGTTTCATTGTGATATGACATGAAGTCGGTACATGATCAAATCTACTTTCAGAAATGCTTAGAAACAAATTCTTTAAAAAGAATTTGTTTCTAAGTATTTCTGAAACTTTTAATAAATTTATGAATATAACAATATTTAGAGGACATGTTTTTAAAAGAAACAGCCTATAACAAATTCTGTTTAATGTCAATTTTATTCATAAATTCTGTTCATCTTTATGACTATTGAAGGGTCAACCTACACCACTAGGCTTGAATTAAATCCCAATAACAAAAATAGGGGTGGATGGTTGAAACAATGGCCTTGTCAAAAAATATTCTGACTAAAAATTCTGACTAAAGGTTTTTCATCCTTATTGTTAGACCATTATTTACACCGAATTATAGACCGATTTTTAGTTATTTCTCAATGATGACCATGGGCGCAAGCTTAAAGAGGGTGTGACAGCTGTAACGTTGACCCGGGTTGAAAATTGACCTGGGGTTCATTTTCCAACGTTGAATACTGAGACCAAAAGTGTTGAAATAAGACCCTAGTCCATTGAAAACTGAGCCGGGTCGTGGAATAGAAATCATGAAATCGGGTCTGAATTCAACAGCATAAACACACATATTTATGACTTGGGTTTTCACAACTCTGAGTTAATCAATAGGCGTCGGGAAGGGGGTAAATATGCTTTAAGGCCCCCTGTTGTGAGATGTGTATTGTTTCATTATGTATATAATTAGTAACATTAAGTTTCTTGAACGTTCCAGAGTGGTCAACATGTTCGGTTATTTAATCTAGAACATTCTTAAGTTTTGTGTATGTCCAGATTGTTCCAGTAATATCATGTTTTAACATTTTCTAGAATATTCTAGATTTATGATACTGTATAAATACCCTGTCAATTCGATGCATAGAGATACTTTGTCGTATAAGCACTATTGAGATATAAATGGGATATATTTTCACTGGGACATTGTGTGCAGCAACGGACACTCTGATGTATGTATTCTTAGATTCTTGCTAAGTTTGTACTTTATGTTTAATATACTTATTATATATTACTGTAAATAAATTATTGTTAAGTTTAAATTGTGTTATTGATCTTTGCTGGCATTTCGGGTAATTCTGACCCATAACAGAATTGGGGGCTCGTCCGGGATAAAGAATTATTTGCACTTTTGCAGTTTATTGTCAGAATTTTGTTAATTGAACCTTTAAATTTGATTATAAGCCAGCAGAAATCAACATGGTGTTTTCGGTCACAGACTTTCTCAGTTCACCAAGTGTTCAGGTTTTTGATACGTTAAAAAAGGATGACTTGATCGCATTAGGTTTGCATTTTGGGTTAGATGTTAAATCCTCTCAGAGAAAGCAAGACATTAGAATTAAGGTTGCAAACAAACTAGTAGAAGAAAACATCTTTGAAAAATACGATCTTCCAGAATATACAGTTAAATCAGAGTTAGGCTCTTACAAAATGGCAGAATATCAGTTTCAATTAGAGTTAGAGAAAATGCGATTAGAAAGAGAAAAATTAGAAAGAGAAGATCGAGAAAAAGAAAGAGAAAGAGAAGAACGAGAGCGTGAACGAAAATTTGAATTAGACAAATTAGAAAGAGAAGAACGAGAGCGTGAACGAAAATTTGAATTAGACAAATTAGAAAGACAAGAGCACTTTGAGTTAGAGAAATTAAAATTACAAAACCAACCAGAACCTTCAACAGTTGTCAAAACTGAATTTGACGCAGCAAAAAATATCAGACTAGTTCCAAAATTTCAAGAAAAATCTGTAGACAAATATTTTCCCCAATTCGAAAAAGTCGCAGAGAATCTTAAATGGCCACAAAATGTTTGGTCAACGATGTTACAAAGTGTACTGGTTGGAAAAGCAGCTGAGGTGTACTCTGCACTAGGGGTAGCTGAGAGTTCAGACTATGAGAAGGTCAAAGCAGCAATATTAAAAGCATATGAATTAGTACCTGAAGCGTATAGACAAAAGTTCAGAACGTATAGAAATTTGATAATCAAACATTTGTTGAATTTTCACGGGAGAAAGAAGATTTATTCGATCACTGGTTTAGATCTAAAAAACTTGATAAAACTTTTGCTAATTTGCGCCAAGTCATGCTGGTAGAAGAGTTTAAGGAATGTGTTCCTCAAGATTTGAAAACACATTTAGAAGATAAGAATGTGAAAACTCTTGAAGAGGCAGCAGTCATATCTGATACTTATGCTCTGTCTCATAAAAAGAATTTTGTTTCAAGATCTCAAACTAGCAGTAATTCTACCTATTCAGACACATATAAAAAGAGTGGTTCAGGGTCTCAGTCTTCCACAAGTCTCCAGTCTCTATCTCAAGGTGGTTCTAAGTCCGGTCCAGGACGTTTTGAAGGATCATCTGGAATTGGGTCGCTTCCTACTTGTAGTTATTGTAAGAAAAAGGGTCATCTGATCAGTGAATGCTTTAAACTTAAGAGAAAAAATGATTTTGATAAAACTTAACCACACGCTTGTGCGGCAGTTAGAGGTGAAAGAGAAGCCTTAGTTTCGATTTGTTCTGACACTCCTGATGTCCAGGGTTCACAGTCCCGTTCTATTGATTCTGTGGAGGATTATAAGCCCTTTATGTCTCAGGGATTTGTTTTACTCGGTGACTCTAGCGAAATAAAACCTGTCCAGATTTTGAGAGATACTGGTGCTGCACAGACGTTATTGTTAGAGGGCGTGCTTCCTTTGTCTGAGCAGACTTCTACTGGTGGGTCAGTTTTATTACACGGTGTGGAGCTAGGCGTCATTGATGTTCCCCTGCATAGAATTAGTTTGAAGTCAGATTTAGTTACTGGACCTGTTATCGTAGGTGTTCGACCTACTCTTCCCGTTCCAGGCATTTCTTTGTTGTAAGGCAACGATTTAGCTGGTGGGAAGGTTGTACCTGATCCTATAGTTTGTGAGAAAATCACTTCCAATGTCATGTGCGATGATGAAGATGATGACATTTTTCCAGCCTGTGCTGTTACTAGAGCGATGGCCAGAAGACGAGAAATGGAGGCAGACCATACTCAAGCCTTTGACGAGACGAATTCCTCTGTTGATATTGATTTGAATGACAATTTCTTATCTGACCTTGACGGCACTCAAACAAGCATGGAACCACACAATATCAAGAAGCAAGAGAAGAAAGAACTTTTACCAAAATTTGGTGGTGAGGATGATGAGTTGCATCCACTAGTTAGCCAAGGCAAGGACATCCTCAGCCGAGAACGTTTACTCTCTGAACAACATAAAGACCCAGATATCATTCAACTTAGTAAGAGGGCACTTCCACCAGAAGAGGCTACTAAAGTTGGAGAATGCTTCTATATGAAAGATGGCATCCTTATGCGAAAATGGCGACCACCTGATGCTTCTCCAGATGAAGTGTTACGTGTTGTTCATCAGATAGTGGTCCCAGCTGCTTATCGTCGAGATTTCATGAGTTTAGCTCACGATACACCTATGGCAGGTCATTTAGGTGTCAATAAGACTTATAATAGGATTTTGAGTCATTTTTATTGGCCTAAGCTAAGAAAGGATGTTTCGAAGTTTTGCAAGTCATGCCATGTCTGTCAGATGGTAGGTAAACCAAATCAGAAGATACCATCTGCTCCTCTCCAACCCATTCCAGCTTTTGAAGAACTGTTTAGTCGAGTGTTGGTTGATTGTGTAGGACCTTTGCCTAGGACCAGATCTTGGAACCAGTATTTACTTACCATTATGTGTACATCCACTCGATTTCCTGAAGCCATACCTCTTAGGAATATAAAGGCAAAGAGCATAGTTAAGGCCCTAACCAAGTTTTTCAGTTTTGTAGGAGCACCCAAGGCAATTCAATCGGATCAAGGCTCAAATTTTATGTCCGGGTTGTTCCAGCAAGTCATGCATGAGTTGGGTATAAGGCAATAGAGATCAACTGCTTATCATCCTGAGTCCCAGGGAGCGCTAGAACGTTTTCATCAAACCCTAAAAACAATGCTTAAGACCTATTGTTACCAGTATGAGAAAGACTGGGATGAAGGGGTTCATCTTGTGCTATTTGCTGCACGAGAAGCAGTCCAGGAGTCTCTTGGGTTCAGTCCCTTTGATTTGGTGTTCGGGCATACGGTTAGAGGTCCTTTGAAATTGTTAAAGGAAAAGTGGCTGACTGAGACTAATGATCTTAATCTTTTAGATTATGTGTCTGATTTCAAAGAAAAACTTTACAATGCTTGTAAATTAGCACAAGAAAATTTGAAGAGTTCTCAGTTGAAAATGAAAATGTGGTATGACAAAGATGCCAGAAATAGGGTGTTTAAGCCAGGTGATAAGGTTCTTGTATTTTTACCTATTCCTGGTCATCATTTACAGGCCAGATTTTATGGCCCTTATGAAATTGAAAGCAAGATCAGTGATGTAAACTATGTAGTTAAGACACCAGGTCGACGTAAAGAGAAACCTTCCGGGTTTGTCACATTAACATGTTGAAAGAGTATTTTGGAAGGTGAGACCGAAATTCTGTAAAACCAGTATCCACTTTAGCCAATGCTAAGACTGTTCAAAATTGTATTGAAAGTGATACAAATGTAGAAATGAATGAGAAAGATTGTAATCAGAGTGTCCGCTTGAAAAATTCAGAAATTTTGGCTGATTTTGATGCCAAACTTGGACATTTGAACATTCATCATAAAGAACTAGTTAAAAACTTGATGAATGAGTATCATCATATCTTTTCGGATGTTCCAAAGAAAACTAATGCAGCTTGTCATGATGTCATAGTGAGTGACGTTCTGCCTATCAAACAACATCCGTACCGCCTGAATCCAATAAAATTGCAGTACCTAAGAAGGGACGTGCAGTACATGTTGGACAATGACATTGTTGAACCTAGTAAAAGTGATTGGAGCTCACCGTGTATTCTTGTACCAAAACAGGACGGTTCGTACCGATTATGTACAGACTTTAGAAAGGTGAAATCTGTTACCAAAACTGATTCATATCCAATACCTAGAATCGATGACTGTATTGACAACATTGGAAACGCGAAATTTGTCAGTAAATTTGACCTGTTGAAAGGCTACTGGCAAGTACCGTTAACAGAAAGAGCAAAAGAAATATCTGCTTTTGCTACACCAGATGGACTTTACCACTATAAAGTAATGCCTTTGGGCATGAAAAACGCACCGGCTACATTCCAAAAGATGATTCACTCCCTTCTTCAAGACCATGAGGGATGCGAGGCCTACATTGATGATGTCGTCATATACAGCGACACATGGGACGAACATCTCCGAATCATGCGTGCTTTATTTGACATTTTAGCTAAAGCAAACTTAACTGTGAACCTTGAGAAGAGAGAATTTTGTCATGCCTATGTAGAGTATTTAGGTCATAAAGTAGGTCAAGGTTATGTTACACCCATTATGGCTAAAGTGGAAGCTATTGCGAAGTTCCCGATTCCTACAAACAAGAAAGAATTAATGAGGTTTTTGGGCATGGCTGGGTTTTACAGAAAATTTTGTCCAAATTTTTCCTCAGTTGTTAGTCCACTTACAAATCTTTTACAAAAGAGGGTTAACTTTGAATGGACAAAGGACTGTGAAAAATCCTTTCATAAAATCAAATCTGTCCTTATGAGCAACCCAGTTCTGTCAACTCCAGATTTTTCCAAGCAATTTAAGCTTACTTTTGACGCTAGTGATGTTGGAATCGGGGCAGCTTTGTTTCAAGAACATAGTGATAAGGTAGATAAAGTTGTTTCTTATTTTTCAAAGAAAACTAACAAAATGTCAACAAAAGTATTCCACCATTGAAAAGGAATGCCTTGCTTTGTTGTTAGCCTTACAGCATTTTGATGTTTATCTGAATGTTACTTTGCATCCAATTCTTGTATATACGGATCACAACCCTCTGACATTTTTGCATAAATTGTCAAATAAGAATCAAAGACTGACTAGATGAAGTTTGTTGTTACAAGAATACAACATAACAATTAAGCATATCAAAGGCAAAGACAATGTTATTGCAGACGCCTTGTCAAGAGTATCGTAAACATACTAGATTTTGTATTAATGTACAAAACTTTTATTTTAATAATATAAGTTTTCATTGACATTCAAACTTTTTAAGGGGGGAGGTGTTGTGAGATGTGTATTGTTTCATTATATATATAATTAGTAACATTAAGTTTCTTGAACGTTCCAGAGTGGTCAACATGTTGTCAACGTCATTTTATCTAGATTATTCTTAAGTTTTGTGTATGTCCAGATTGTTCCAGTAATATCATGTTTTAACATTTTCTAGAATATTCTAGATTTATGATACTGTATAAATACCCTGTCAATTCGATGCATAGAGATACTTTGTCGTATAAGCACTATTGAGATATAAATGGGATATATTTTCACTGGGACATTGTGTGCAGCAACGGACACTCTGATGTATGTATTCTTAGATTCTTGCTAAGTTTGTACTTTATGTTTCATATACTTATTATATATTACTGTAAATAAATTATTGTTAAGTTTAAATTGTGTCATTGATTTTGCTGGCATTTCGGGTAATTCTGACCCATAACATCCCCAACTTTAGAAAATTTGAAATCACCATTTTCTTTCAAAAGTAAGTGACATCTAAATGTACAACTTTTGTATACTCTAAACAAGCATTTCTCATGAAAAATTTAAAACTATACATTTTTACAACATAGACAACTGCTTTCTCAAAATAATTTGGATTTCGAAAATTTTCGTATCTTGTAACAGGTCATCAACGAAATCACTTTGTTAAAAATCACCCTGATTTCACCTTAAAGTAGCCTGAAGTTGATATGAAAAGGAAGCTGGAGTTCCTTATCGACACTGTTTTTCCTGTCTTCTGAGACCAATTTTTCCTTCAAAACTTAGAATTTCGATGGGCACTAATTGTGCTCCTATATTGTCCGACCTGTTTTAATATTTCTATGAAGCAGAATCAAAATTAATTCATAAAAACCTTACATGACAAAAAAAAAAAGACTTGCTGTGGCGAACTCAACATTTAGATACGCCTATGACGTATGATCAAGTAACAATAATCACTTAAGTTCAGATGTTAACTCGATATTTTCCCGTAAACTTGAAATAAAAGTCACCACTGAATGTGCCACAACTGTTTCATGTTTAGAAGTTTTACCATAGACCTAAAAGGAAGGGACTGCCGACTTATGACGTCACAATCACTATCTTCTTGCGCTTGCAGCGCCCTCACCGGGATGTATAGAAACAGACTTCCTGTAATGAAATCAATGTTGTCGCATGATGATTTTTTGCATTCTTTAAGGAAATAACAACAAATTAGAAAAATCAATCACTAATTTAAGCTTTCCATGACGAAATGATTTCGACTGACTACTTCAGAACTTATAACTTCACGCTGTGGAGTCAATGGAAACGTTTTAACTGCAAACATCAGCTGACTACGACGTGACATCTCTTGAATGCTGTCAATTATATTTTACGGTAGTACATAATTTATATTCTTATTTAATTTACCGAATAAGGAAACAATTTTCTACCAATATTTTTAAAACAACGACCAATTTCATCTCTATGCTGAATTGATATAAACTTATAAAATAATAAATACATCGTGAAGAAGTGCCGTTCAACAATTTACTAAATTGAGATGTTCCCGTTGGAAGTTAATGATCTACATAATTATGTATTTTTAAAAAGTAATTTATATGTCTTAAAAGATTTATTTAATCGTGTTAATTCAGGATTACAGTATTTTATTGTCAGTGATAATTTTTTTCTTTATTTTTTCCCCACAGGATTTGTACATAGCCTAGCTGTCCACTTTTCAAATGAAAATAGGGGTCTGCATTGAACACCAAACTCTATGGAAAATGTTTGAGAACATGTACCATGTCATGTACCATCTCACTCTGGTATAAAAAGTCAAATGTGAAAGAAAAATGATTGGTTACAAACCTGCACAGGATGAAATCAACAAAAGTGCCAAGTGGTGTGTCCCATGTATGCACGAATGAGTTGCACATAACTAGATTTCAATGATTTAATTATCATGTTTAGAATTCCAATTTTTTCAACTATTCTGTGTATATCCAGATTCTGATTGTTATTATAGTTTGTAGATCTTAACTCAAAGACAAACTGCATCAATATAAATATTAAATACACTGTAATTTAATATGACTGACTGTAATAAAATATTATTAAAATCATTGTTATATTTTAGACTTTTCTACTTTTTTATTTATTAAAAAGGTTATTCAACTTAAAGCATTGAAAAGCATTGATAATTAACATTAATTATGCATGGTTTTAAATTGTATATGAGAGTTACTTCTTGAAATTTTTTAAGATGATGTTACAGTTTAAAAAGTCAGCCATTTCTATAGTGAGTTTGTATAAGTGAGCACTGCTTTAGATGTACATGTATGGCATATTTATTCTCTTTTTAAAATAATTATTTTCAATGTAATCAATCACAACTGCAAAGTACAAAATAATAATCCCCGAGCATCATGTTCAATCTTATCAGCAGCCTTGAGGAACAAACACTAGTAAGTAATTATTTTCATGTAAACAAGTTCTACTGCCACTATGATTAAACTGTGTGATCTTTAACCCACAGCCTAAATAGAAGTTTTGATAACTTATTAACTTACTGTAGCTCAAAACACACTGGCACTTGTAAATCTTTTTTTTGGTAGTCTTTTTATGAAATTATATTCCCTATACCTTGTTATGTAGTCAAGGAAAATGTTCTTTTTTAATTGAAAGAATCATATTTAAATGGGATCAACTTTTCTTTCTTCTTTTTTTTAACAATGCATATCAAGTTTGTGCACATATTAATATTGAACTACCTTTAACCCTATATGCTAAATTTCAAACCCATAAACATTTGAAATGCAAATAAGAGAGGGAGATGTTGTTAGGATCGAACTTCTTTCAGTACCAAATTTTTATCAAACCACTACCACTTTGGCACTATCCATTTGTTGGCTTAAACTATATATAACGTGCCTGTCGAAATTGGGGAGGGGGGCTAAACCCACGCCCCAATGATCAATGCCTACATCATATCTTGGCGAAAAAATGAAATGGGGGGGGGGGGGGGGCTATAGGCTTATAAAAGAATGCTCGTATTGATTATAAATGTCTACCTCCTTACTCGTGTTACTGTACCATAGTCATGATAGGTGCCACATGAGAGGTCTGTTGCGAACTGTCAGCGTTGTCAAACATTGCTATTAATCATAAGATCTTTGCTCTTTAAAAAATCCACGTATTAAAAGGCCTATCTGTTTCTTATATATGAACTTTTTTTCATCGAGCAGCATCTTGAGCAACCTCGCATGCATTTTAACAGCTTCTCTGTGGTCGTGGTACGTGGTGATCATCTGTCATGTTATATCCTCAAATTGTATAGCTTTTTTACACATTAAAAACAAGATAAATACCTCAAAAGCTGCTCAAGGAATTCTTAGGTGTATTAGTAAAAAGAATTTGGTACATTCGGCAAAAGTTTAATTCATTCAATGCTATAATATCTCGACAATGTAAATGTAAATAACATTATCTTTGTAATGCCGGATGTTTTCTATACATCCCGGTGAGGGCGCTGCAATCGGAGGGAGATCGTATAGTGATATCTATTGTGACGTCATAGGAGTTTTTAGGTCTATGCTTTTACTGAGTATGGAAGATGAAGGCCAGTAGAAACTATACTCTATAAGAAAAGAAATGATTTCTTTTTTTTTTATCTTTTCCAAAGTGAATTTTTCGTATTTGTAAAGTAATATACCGCCATCAAATGTTTATGGGATGGCGGGTAAAGCGTTGCATTATTATTGCTATTCTTATTCAAAAATTTTGTTTCTCTTTTTCTAAATCATGTTATTCCTGTTCGATTAAAATATGATTCCTGCGACAAAAAGTTATTTCTGTTCAGTAAAATCCACCTGTGACAACATTCTATTGTTTGAGCGCTTCATCACATTTCAGGAATGGAGAGTTGCAAATTACAATGAAAACGGGAGTTTGTAATGTAAGTTCTTTTCCTCCCGTGCCTCCATCGAGGAAAGAACTTAGAAAAATTTTGAGAAAAGTTTTTAAAAAAATTAGTCTTTTTCACATTAATAAAACAGTGCCCATGCTGGGAATCGATCCCGGTACCCTCTCCTTCAGAGTGGAGTACTCATTTCACTGAGCTATCGACGTTGTTGAGATACATCGGATAAGATTAATTTCTGTACACTATTTTTGCTTTTCTTTCTATGGTATATATCAGGTCCAACACAATACCCCGATAAAGGTATATAGCTTGATAAAGCTATATAGCTTTATCAAGGTATTTGAAATACCTTGATAAAGGTATTTTATGTAATGAAAATTCAAGAAAATCTTTAAAAATTAATTACTGAAAGTCGAGTTCTGCGTTGTTGTCAGTAAATTCACCCATGCATGTAAAGTACTCAAACACAAACAAATCAGTAGAAAAACGTGTCGTGTGAGGAGACGTTATTTTATGCTTTCTTTTTGATACCAGAGTGTTTTTCATGCACGAGTAGACACTGACAAAAACTCAGAACTCGACTTTCAGTATTTAATTTTTTTTTTTGAATTTTCATAATATGAAATACCTTGATCAAGGTATTTTAAAACCTTGATAAAGCTATATAGCTTTATCAAGCTATATACCTTTATCGGGGTATTGTGGTGGACCTGTATATATTATATATATTAAATATATAATGTACAGTATATTTATAGTGTCTCATATAATTTTTTTTATTATGTATTAACAAACATTAAATACAAGCATTTAAAGACAGTGGCGTAGCATCGTTTTTGAAAGTGGGGGGGGGCAGCCAGAGAAAAAAAAATTTTACTTACCTGAAAAAGTTGACAAGCAAAAAAAAAAGTTGCCCAAAGTCGAAAATCCTATTTCGTGGGGGGGGGGGGGGGTAGGTAACCCCCCCTGCCCCCCCCCCCCCCCGGATGCTACACCCCTGAAAGAGGTTGATTTTACTCGGGTAAATATACTCTTAGCACTCCATTCCTTAGAAATAATGGGCCTCGGACCCTTCGGGGCCTCGGCTGTATTACTTTTAAGGAATGAAGTACAACTCGTACATGAACCCTTACAGAAATCATCACCTTTAAGTTGTTATTTTATTCGAAAAAAATGTGATTTCTATTTGATGGAAAAACTGCCACATAAACAAATACATGGGCGCACACATTTTGAACACCCAAAAGTTGTGCGGAGGAGAAAATGTTACCTGGCGCGTGATTGGTCAATAAGAGAAAAGTTTGACAAGAGAAATAAAGTTGATAAAAATCTCATATCAAGACTTGGGTTTCTTTGAGAAATATAGGAGTTACAGGAAAAAAATTAAAGGGAGGGATGCACTTTGGTAAGATATTTTCATTTAGTGGTAAACGCACCTTGTTGTAAACAAATGGAATTTGATAGTAAAAGTGCAGCCAAACGGTATATTTTTTCTGGCATGTTTTGTTTTCCAATATCTG
Organism: Saccostrea cuccullata; assembly: GCF_032062105.1. Lineage (NCBI taxonomy): Eukaryota > Metazoa > Mollusca > Bivalvia > Ostreida > Ostreidae > Saccostrea > Saccostrea cuccullata. Next base: position 35,337 of record NW_026933857.1, read on the forward strand.
GAACTTTCACGACAAAAAAGGTCAATTGCCAAAAATTAAATATAAATATGTGTCAGTGACAAGGGATCATGTTTGTATGGAAATCTATGGGAAATCTATGGGAAAACATTTGGTTGTGTTTGTCCCGATAATTTTGTCATTTCTATTTGATTTATATTTGATAATCATGTTAAACATTCAATTCCTATTAAACTGAATTTGAAACCAGTTCTTGTTTTGCAATAATTGAGAAAGAATAAGAAAACATCGCATAGGTGAGATAAAATTATGCAATAAGATAAGAACTACATCGAATTTTATAGGAATCGTATATTTTCGAATAGAAATGGATGCCAGTTTGTTTTCAAACAACGACTTAATTGTATATAAATCAAATAATAAGAAAGATAAAATTATCGAATAGGAATGACAAAATTAGCGAATAGGAATCGCATGTTTTCAAACATGAATGACATCGCATAGGAAACGCATGTTTTCGAGATGAATGATATATAATGATATTTGAATCATATTGTCATAATTTTCTGTAATGGGAATAGCAATTTATCGAATACAAATTACACATTATCGAATACGGATAACAACTAATTGAATAGGAATCACATTGTATCGAATAAGAATGATATGTTTTAGAATAAGAATAATCTCATTCTCAAGGTTATTCTGCGAAAACGTTCAATTTTTAGGCCGAGGCAGGCTACTGACAGATAATTTTGTTACAGAGATTTCACCAACCTTGTTTTAAGGCAGCATAACTTACATGCTATGGTCGCTATATTGATCTTTTTCACAGATATAAGATGTTATTGGATTCATCTTGGCCAATGTGTTTCAATCTAATTTTTAGGCTTTTAATTTTGTCAATTTTGTTAAATTTGTTTACTGAATTTGATTAGATGGGATCTTTTGCTAACCTGATTAAATATATAGGCCTCACTTTCTAGACACCACATTTCTAGGATTTTTTAAATACCCTACATGTATCGTATTTTTCTAGTTATTTATGGATGTTATGGATTTCAGGAAGTATTGTCAAAAAGTAAAGATGCCATGCTTTAAGATAACTGAAATCGTGTAGTGATCAAATGTACCTATATACATGGGATGTTAGGTTTATTTCTATTATTCTTGAACTGGGAAAAATTGAAACCGAAATAAAAAATACAGAGATACTGATAAATCTCGTTAAACAACTTCCCAGCTCAAAAAATGTTCCAACTCTAAGGTGGGGTCAATAATTTACAGGGTCAATTTTCAACTTATTGAGGTAATAAGGGATAAGAAAATGTAAAGCTGTTGAAAAATGACCTCGGGTGTAAATTCATCGACGTTTGGTCTCAATTCTCAACAGAGAAAAACACCCCTATTCAATATTCAACGTCAAAAAATGAACCCTGCGTCAATTTTAACTCGGGTCAATATTCAACGTCACACCGGCAGGGGATGCTAACTTCTCCATGGTACCTTATCCCACCTCTGAAAGTCTTTGAAAGGAGAGTATGCAAGATTGAAAGTTAAATTGGATTGGTCTTAGAATGCTATTACACATCTAGCTAAATATGGCTAATACATGTACTTTGAATACTTGTGTTTGATAAAGTTAAAAAAATTTAATAATTTTCATGGCATAAAAACAAATTTTCTCCATACAGTTCTTTATATCCCCTTTTTAAATCAGTAGAGTACAAACCATACTAAAAGTGGGTTAACATCTTTTCTGTTTACCAATTCAATATCAATATTCTCTTGATAAATTGAAAAGCATATACACAACCAATTAATAGCTACCATACAACATTTATAGCTAGCATTTAACATATATTACCTTAATCAATTTTTTTCCAGCTATTTTCAATTCCTACAAAGTGAAAATAAAGAAATAAAAAAGAATTGTCCTTGCCAAAATATTTCATAAATATCAATACTGCATGCTATTAAAAATCAACAAAAATAAATATACTAAAGACATTTTCTAACCTCACATTAATATATAATGGTAAAGTTTTATTTTTCAAATCCATTATTACTTATTCTCTCAATAAAATTTATTTCTCAACCACACGTAAAAAAAAATAATGGATTTTTTAAAAAAAGTTTCAGGAGCTTGATATTTTTAACTTGTTAAGTTGGTAATTTGGCAATTTATCTTAATGAGAGAAAGATATTGGTCACCCTGTGCCTTTGTCACTGAATTTTCTGAGGATTAATACACCATTGCTTCTAAATGTCCCATATACCAATTTTAATTCTTCTGACCAAAGTGATTCATTTTAAGCCACTCTTTCCGAGTTCAGCATATACGAGGGGTGATCAAAAAGTTCGCGAACTAATTGAATAACTTCCATAAATGAAACAATATTTGGTTTCAATGTTGATTATATTTTAAATTTATTTTCTCCAATTTCAATGCACATCAACCACCGTTCTGTGCATGCGTGAATCACGTGATATTGGCGGTCACGTGACCCCTTCCGTAGCGTTCTGTCACAAAAGTTGAAAGATTTTTCTGAGCTTTATATTTCTTTCCATATGAGTTAATTTTTATGACAAGAACAGTTTATTTGTCAGAAATGGTCAAATCTCGGCAACAGATTAGGTGGATAAGAATATCTTTTGTAAAAATAAGCATGGCGACCATTTAAACACAAATCTTCTGTTTCGATAGAGACCTTTATTCAAGGTGGATAGAGAATAGGTGCCTCCTTTTTATCATATCTGATATGTTTAAAATCTAAAGTAAACGATAACTTAGGTATTTAATAATTATATTATTGTTCAAATAATCAACTATTTTTCAAAGTGTAAATTGGAGGTCTTTGATAGCAAATTGCTTAATTAAAAACATATATCTTTTCAAATTTGCTTTCACTGGGCAAGATGACGAGTATCATTTTTAACTATCTGCCTTCCTTCACTAAAACGATCAATCCAATCATTTATTGAATTTATAGGAACTCATTTATCTTAATAAACTGTGTAAAAATTATTATTTGATACTGCAGAGGGATTTATAAGATATACAATAAATTGTACAGTCGTTTGTTGAACAAGTTTGACTGAGACAACCATATTTCGTCTCAAGTAACTTACATAGTGACGCCATTTTCACATTGTGACGTCACAAACAAGGAGAAAAACTTTATTCAGTATATGCTATTTATAAATCTTGTGTAAGGCTATGTATCTGTGTACCGAATTTCATTTTAATCTTGATTTTGGTTTTGTAGATACAGAGATAATTCGCGAACTTTTTGATAACATCTCGTATTGTGCCATTAAAACATGTAACATGAGCATATGTACATGTATGTGCTTTGGCTCAGTTAATTCACTTCGTTTACATTTTTATATCTCATTATTTCTTTGAAGTCCAATCACATATTTTATGTTCCAAAAATATTTTTTAACAAATTGATAACGTAGGAGAAGGATATTTCCCTGTAACTTATAAATTTTTCTTAAGAGAAAGTAATCCTAAACAATTCTTGAATTGATTTTACTTGAAACAATTTCAAGTAAATTGATTGCTTAAGACCCTCTCTACACAAGTGAAAAATATTTTTTGGACATTGAGAAAAATAAATTGTATTAAGGAGTTAATATTGAGCTTATTTATTAATTTTTTCACCGTATTGTGCGTGACATTTAACCCAAGGAAAACTGATCAAAGACAACACAGTATAACTTAATAGAAATCAGTATTATTTACTTTAATGAGAAAATACATGCGAATGACATGTTCAGTTAATTTATCTTGGCCTTTTAAAATGTTGAGAATAGAAAAAAAAATTACAAATTGAGTAAAAAATTGTAAATTTTTATATTTAAGAATTTAGATCTAAGGGCAGATCACTCTAATTGCAGAAAAATACCTTAGAATCAGAACTCTTTTATGTGGAGTGTAGAGAGGGTTCTTGAATAACATTATCTCAATGAATCTAACATAAAAATCTTTTATGGCTTGTAAAACAAAAAAAAAGCAAACAACACTGAAGTCATTGAAGTTATCTTTAAATAAACAACATTCTAGTTTTAGTTATTAGATGGACCATGAGAAAGAAATCAAAATGATAAAAATGTTAAATTACCGTTTCGACCTTTGTTATGGACGTTTTAGCGGCTTGACTCTAAAAAACAAATAAAGTAAAGGCGTGCAATAGGAGTTCCTTTGAAAAAATACTTGAAATTGAATTTTATTATAGTGAAGTTTTCTAAAACAATCATGCATATACATGAAATAGCCTTTCTTTGCCAAAATTGTATACATGTATATTTTTTTTTTCATTAACTAAATGTAGTACATGTAACCAGCTACAAATAGTATCAATTTAACATAATTCATTAAATTCATATGTTTTCATGATATCTGTTTTATTATGATCAAAACTATAATTTGCTATGCAAGAAGCTTAGTACTTTAAATAGTCTTGTTCTGATTTAAAAAAAAACACGGCTACAGATAACATATAACGGCAAATAATTATCATTAGGTCCAGCATACTTTTTTAACCTATGTCGTGTATGCCGAATCCTAAAAAATATGCTGGTCTTGATGAAATTGGTGTTTAAAGGGTCATAATGGCGATTCAAAATGGCAGACATCCAATTTTTCTATTTTTAGGTCACCTGTGTAATTTCAAGTGACCTATTGCTATCCATTTTCGTCCGTCGTCGAGTGTCGTGTGTTAACATTTGAATATTTTCAGCTCCTTCTATGAAACCACTGCACCAATTTTAATTAAATTTGGCACAGAGCATCTACGGGTGAAAGGAAACAAAAATTGTGAATTTCATGGTCCCTGCCCCGCATGGGCCTGAGGGGTGTGGACAAAACCATTAAAATAATTGCAATCTTTACAAATCTTCTTCTTTACTCCTGGACATCAAACAGTCAAAATGTTTCCATGATTGTAAACAGCATTGAGTCCTCTATCAAAATTGTGAAATTCATGGCCCAGGGGTCAGGGGTTCTAGTACTAGGACGGGGCTAAATAGATTATATAGTGATAATGCATAAATTCTTTGAAAATCTTCTTCTCTGCTCCTGGGCATCAAATGAACTAAATACGTATATAGTTATGTTAAATAAGGCTGGCTCTACCAAATTTGTGAATTTCATGGCCATGGGGTCAGGGGTTCTTAGGTGCTAGCGTAGGACTCTATTGATTATATAGTAAAATTGCAGAAATTCTTTGAAAATCTTCTTCTCTGCTCATGGACATTAAATAAGCTAAGTACAAGTACATATCTATGTTGAATAAGACTGCCTCTTCCACAATTGTGATTTTTATTGCCCCTTGGTCAGGGGTTCTGGTGTTAGGGCGGGGCTCTATAGATTATATAGTGAAACTGCATAAATTCTTTGAAAATCTTATTTTCTGCTCATGGGCATTAAATAAGCTTAGTTCATAGTTATGTTGAATAAGGCTGCCTTTTGCCAATTTGTGAATTTTAGGGCCCCTGGGTCAGGGGTTCTGGTGTTAGGATGGGGCTAGAATGATTGTATAGTGAAATGCATAAAATCTTCGAACATCTTTTCCTTTGCTAGGAGATATTATATAATATATAAATATAATAACACATATTAATACATGACGATGTATTGACATACTTATAAAGAATTGCTTTTTAAAGATATATTTTGATCAACATAACAAAATTTATATCACTGGCTCAAACTGACAGATGATGAAATTAACAATTGAATGGTCTTCTTTTCTATTTTAACCATTATGTGACCAGTGGCAAGGAGCCTGAAGGGATAGCATTAAAAGAAACAAAAATAAATGTACAAATGCAATAAATTAATACTTCTCTCCGTATTTAAAGATCATCTGCCAACCTTCTGTTCATGCGCGAATCACATGATATAGGCGGTCACGTGTCCTGCTAACTGGCCTTCTGTTTCAAAAGCTGAAAATTTTGTCTGAGTTTTATATTTCTTTCCATGCAGGTAAATTTTTGTATCAAGAACAGTTCATTTGTCAGAAATGGTAAAATCTCGGCAACAGAATATCCCTTCTCAAAATAAGCATGGCTACCGTAAAAACCCAAATCCTCCTCCTTGCCAGAGTCGTTTATTCATGATGGATACAGAAGGGATGTCTTATTTTTATCTTATCAATATTTTTTTAATCTAAAGTAAACGATATATTAGGTATTTGATAATTACGTTAATTCTAAGATAATCAACTATTAGATTGGAAGTCTTTCATAACAAATTGCTTTTCAAACTTGCTTTTACTGAGCAACAGAGCAAATATCATATTTAACCTATCTCCCTTTCTTCACTTAAACGACTCATCCAACTTATTGAGTTTCTAGGAAGTCTTTTGTCTTAATTAACTGTGTACATATTACTATTCGCCACTGCACTCTTTGACTTGCTTCATTTCTCAAACTTGAAAATAAAAACACCTTTCAGAAAGAAGAAACAAGTCCAGAAAATCAAAGGATCTGCCAATTTCAAGTATACGAAGGGCCCTACTCAAAATTGAGTTCTGGAATCAATCAGACATTGGATAAATATGTTATGGACGTGTATTTTAACTGAAATAAAATGTTTAAGTGAAATAATTAAGACTAAAGCATTAAAAAGCGCTTTTTTTTCTTTCCGAGCACTAAGGACATTATTTATTGAACATCCCTCGTAAAGGTAGAGAAAAAAAATTAACTGATCAAAAAAAAATCTCAACATAAATCGTCTTTAAGTTGCGTAACATATATATCGTGTCCACCGATATCGATGTGCATTGAACATTAGTTCACTCTTTTCTCAATTTTATTGTTGCATTACACTCGGTGAGATATTCACACATTCTTATTTCTTATCATTCTGAAAAAATTATAAAAATTGGATTCTCGCCATTTTGGATCGCCTTTTTGACCCTTTTAATGCCATTTTCATTAAGGCAGCATCGTCGAAATAGCTTTATAAGCTATAAATATGCTGGACTAAATTGTAAAATTGCTTTGCAGAGACTGGCTGCCAAAAACTATTATTTCTTCTGTGTATATGGAGTTTCCTTTCTTAAATACTTGACGTTTGAACAGCATAATATTAACTGGTTTTAAAAAATCTAAGATACCGTTAGTACAATTAATCTAATGGAATGGATTTTGAAGTAATCAGAGACACACTATTTGAAAAGAATTTGCACATTAGAGAAACGTAGCGATAGGTCAATGAAAATTAAGAAAAAGGAACCTTTTCCGTCTCTTCCATCTCTGATCTAGAGTCTGCTATCTACAAGAAAATAAAATAAAAGGATAATAAAACAATTGATATTTCTCTAAAGTAACAATTGCCATTCATTTGTCATTATAGACAAATGATACTTCACACAAAATGCAATTCGTAAATGAGCTGCTTAGATGTAATTTAGCAAAAGTATTACAACAAAATCACTTTTCAAAGAACAAAACTTTCGCTACAGTATTCCATTCAAGAAATATTTATAGTTGGTGTTTTGATTAATGTTTATAATTGAAACTGAAAAATATTAATCCATGGTGACCATACGTTTTCTAAATTGGTCAATGTTCATTGTGAGTTGATATGCATTTTTCTACTCTGTATTTAAGAGTTAAATGACATAGTAGCCCAGTAATCATAGGCATTTTGTTTTGCTTTAAACAAGATGTCAAGACGAAACAAACTCTTCATAAAAATCAAAAGCTTTATGCAATATGTCTTTAACATTTATTGCCAAAAATAGCTAACTATGGTTGATTGCTTTTTGTTAATCTTTTAATCCAGGAGCATTAAAGAGATGCATAAAGTTATTTATATTCAACACTTTTAATCCTCCTCGCAAAAATCTTGAGTAATCCTTTTTTTCTTTTAATTTTAACACATTTTGATTTCCATATTAACTCAAACATTTCTTTTTTCAAGAGTGATAAGGTATCTTTACTTGGATTTGGTAAGGATATAAAAAGATGGTTAAGTTTTGGTAGAACTAATATTTTCAGAACTGTAATTCTGCCAATAGGAGTATGAATCCTTCATTTCCATTGCTGAATTAATGCTTTGATCTTTGGTATTTTAACATTGTAGCTTATATCAAAAATTTTATCTAGTTCTAACGAAAAAATAATTCCACGTAAATTGTACTTCTATCGAAAATCTGATCTTGGTCATTTAGTTATTAACTAAAATGTGAAACTCAAATACAGGATTTCATTTCCATTGGGCTATAAAGCAATGTTACAAATCTCATTTTATTCCCGTATACATTTCCATCAAAAACATACCTGAACACGTACACGTACTCAGTTTGATTAATGAAGCATTAGAGTCGAACTTTATGGATACTTTAAAAAAATGAAATGCGGTATGAATATGAAACATGTCTTATGTTATGTGTTCTCCAAAGCAAATGCCATGAAAGAATTGATTTTGTTTTCTCTAACCTATAAATACATGCATAGGTTCGCCCATGATTTGAAGTAAGATATTATTTGCTCCAAAGCTCGGGGATGAAAATACACAAATAGTCGGAAAAACATCCAACTACAAATCATCAGATATTCTTTTTATCCCATGTTTTATACATGACTCATCGTCGGAAACCCACGGGTGATCTCGTCTATACTTATCAACCGTGGGCAAACTCGCCGAAAAATCGTCGTATGTACTTAAATATGCATGGTTCATTTGATTGGCCGCATTACAGAATCGCGATGCGAAACAACGAATCACAGTTCACGTTACGTATGCATGTTCGGCATTGTCAATAACATGAAAAACTCGTTCCAAAGTTAACACAACTGATAAATCCACTCACCGGTGCATTTTGCAGTTAGAAAGAGGTACTCCTTCATAACATATGATGGATATTTATGTCAATGACCTGTACAAATAGACTTTCATTGTTTTAAATCAAACTTTGCACGTTTTAACGAGCGTCAAAATATTTACCATAAAATAGCAAAGCAATAAACATAAACGTATTTATCAAAACTGAAGAGTTCCAACTTTCTGATTGGTTGACTAAAAACAACAAATTAGCATATTTTACGGCGATATTTCAGCTAGTTTGCCCACCGGTGATAAGTAAAGACGAGATCACCCGTGGGTTTCCGACGATGTACGTGACTATTATACATAATATTATGGACTTTAGTGTAGGATGATATCTCGTCATAAGGGCTTGTGGCAATTGATATTGACAGAAGACATTTCCTGTGCCAGAGGTCAATATCAATTGCAATAAATCCTTATTACCCTCAGCGAAATCACGAGATAAGCAAAGCACTAATTATCATGCATTCAAGAAAAGGGCGACAACTAAGCAGATGCGTTTACCGAGACAAAGAAGGCAAATATGTTTTTTTCTTGTTTTATATTAGAACCATGGTGGTTCTAGATCTGGCCGTGGGGGCCTAGTTAATTTGCCGAGGTGTCTTAAGGTATTGCCAAGGTGGCGAGGAAAAAAAGGAAACTTTATATTTTTTTTAATTTTGAAGGAAACAGCGTGGTATAATGGTATAAATACTATTATTTTGGTACGGAAATAATGCTTTCAAAGTGCATAAATGGTCAATATATCAATGTATATCCTTGTGTTAAAAGGACAAATTCTTATAACCAGATATCACCCTATAATTAAGTCCATAATTGCATTTTGTGATATTCTGATCTGCACTCTACTGATTTCCATGTTAAACCTCTTCAATAATATATCTAAGCAGATTTTTTTCTACCTGCAAAAGTAAATAATATTTGCAATATCCTTCTAATCAAGACAGATCTCAAAGTGAATTTGATATAGCTGGAATATCTCTGTCCACATCCTGGATATTCACAACATTTAACGATCACTTGATATTGAAGTTATCTTGCGGGATTATAAAATGAGCAGGGATTTTGGTGCTCTCTGATTGGTCTAGACGTCTTTTCCTGAGAGGTACCTCAGAGTGAGTTCATTTCATATGAGGTTTATTCGGGTTTTCTGTCTTGACCAACTATAGATTTGCTTACATCTTTTTTTAACCAGTCAGATTGTGTGTTTCAAAACGTGTTGGTGTGAATGAAAATGTGTCAGACGCCAGTACAAAAGAGATTAAACGCTTTTGAAAGTAAATTATTTAGTATTTATTGTTAAATAATATTGTTTCAATTTTTAACTACTAGTTTTTAATTAGATAAGTCGTGACAATTATACTATGGGTGTTTATATTTGATGGAGACACGATTGAAAGTGTCAAAAGTGTTGCAAAATTCCTGATCATTTGACAAAACGGTTATTGACTTTTGAATTCGGTCTACTCGTGACTACAGTACCGACCAAACCCAACCTGACACCAAAGCAGTCCCAGAAAGCAGTCCCCGGGACTGCTTTGGGACCGCTCTGGGACCGCTATGGGACTGCTCTGGGACTGCTATATATTAAAAGCAGTCCCAGCAGTCCCAGCTACCCCTGGGACTGCTTTCTGGGACTGCTTTGTTCACTCGAGTGTGAAAAAGGTTCTGAGGGACATGATAGCTCCGCCCCCTTGTGTATTCTGAATTTGCAGGCTCCCCTTTGATTTGTTTACTTGCAGCAGAGAGGAGTTTAAACTGTTTAATTAGGTAGGATCTCTTACATTCTTTTAAATAAGTAGAGATTATTATGGTTAATTGATATTTTCCGGGACTGTATACTAACACAAATTTTAAAATGTGTATTAAGAATAGATTAAAAAAAATAAAATTGATTAATAGGGAATTCATTAGAAAATTTTTATCCCTAACAATTAACAACAAGTTTATGAGGAAAAAATAGCTACACGTAAGCCCCTTTTTTAATTATTTAATGGTAAATTTTAAATAAATATGTACTCAAAATTTTCATTGGTATTATTTGAAAATAATCATTACAGTTAGATATAAGTTTTTTTTATTAAAAATGCTACACATTTTATAAGGACCACGCTAAAACAAGAGTATTCCATTTAACCCTCAAATAAAACCCAATAATTTATGAAATGACCATGAAATAAAATTATACTACTATTCCCCCGTAACATAAACTATGTGAATAATCATTTGGGAATTAATGAATTACCGGTAGCTTTTAATTAATAAACAAGTTATTAAAAGAGTACATGTATATTTATTTTTTAAAAAATGAAAATACCGGGAATTGTGATTTATTTCTTTTTTGTTTTGCTAGTGTTTACCTGGCCGATTAATGTTTATAAGTTGGTATCAACACCCATTGTTTCAATCGCTTTTGGGCAGAAAAATCGATACATGTTATTTGGGTTTTGTATCAGTGTTACACATCATTGAACATGCTGATAAACAATGACCCTTATTTCAATTTATTTAAAGCGAAAAAAATGTGATAAATGAAATGTGTATAAGTTTCTTTCGGAATTAATTAATTTTGAACATAATCTGAAGCTTCCATTCGGGTAATTTAAAGATGAACACTCTAATATGTACAAATTAAACACTTTAAAACTGAGTTTTATAGAGCTAACGATAATTAAATTGACATGTCAGTAAAACAATCATGTCTGAAAAATAATACTTGACAAAATTCACTAAGAATTTTTTAAAAGCTCCAATACTTGAGAAAACTCTAACTTTAGAGTATCCCGATAGTCTAAATTGGCCATATAATGATAAGATCTATTTAAAGCTTCTTCTGGTGGAAAATATGTAATTCACGTTTAATTTTCTGTATAAAAAATAAATATGTGAACCAGAATCAATCACAGAAGAATTATTAATATACCCAAGAATTGTGATTAAATATTCATGTTCAGTGTAATTTATATATGTACATGTAAGTGTGAAAGCCTTCTTCCTCCAAAAAGTATTATTAATAATTATTTCAATTTTTATGCGCGTACATGTTCTGTTCATAAATGACCTTCGCGTACATATAAGAATTCCTGGCAAACTACCCAAAATCAATTTCTACTGCCTTTTATATTTCCATTGTTTATTGGAAATCTCATTTTTGAGTTAGCTCAGCACATCAAATTAATAAACCCCACCCACTGGGACTGCTGGTACTGCTTTCTGGGACTGCTGGGACTGCTCTATCTGACTGCTGAAACTGCTGGGACCGCTGTGGGACTGCTGTGCCTTTAGCAGTCCCACAAAGCAGTCCCGGGGACTGCTTTGTGTCAGGTTGGGTCTGGTCGGTACTGTATACAGACCTGGTCAGGTATTGGTTAACCTCGGCCTTGGTCAACCAATACCTGACCAGGTCTGTATTGTCACGAGTAGACCTCATCAACAGTCAAGAATTGTATATTTTAGATCTGTTGCATGTGTCCTTGGTATTTCGAAATCAACACTGATCACAATATACCAATGGTTGGAGGTTTGGAGTTGTAACTTAGATTTAATCTTTAAATTCGGATAAAAATCACATCCAACTACATTTCATAGATATTCTTTTTATCCTAAGTCAAAAAAAGAAACTTATTGAGATTATTGTATCAACCAATCAGAGAGATAGACTGCGGCATCATATTATATTATAGTAGCATGAAAATGTCGAAATGGGATAATCTCTTTGCAATTTATTTCAAGATTATATTGAAGTATTGTAATGTTTGAAATTGGACAATTTAAACATTAAGACAGTGTATATTTTTATATTGATATTACTGGTTAATATTTGTTGAATCACTTAGGGATTAATTAGTGCAGCATATAAAATAGCATAACGTTTGCAGTTTGATATCCCAAAATGTAACTTAATTTCTGTACTTTTATCTTACTTATTTTTTGTGATATTGTACGAAATATTTAGACATATTTTTGAATATTAATTAACAAAGCAGATCCATATATCGTAAATCTGGAAATTTTTGCTGTAGATGAATTTTTAGCAAATTTGCGAGTTCATTGCATTCGCAAAATTAAAATATTTTTTTCTTAAAAATAATTCAACAATAAGAAAATGTAAACAAAGTAGTGGTCATTTGCAAAATTTTGAAACGTAAAAATTAATCTATAGCATTTTGACCCAGATTCACAAAATTAAATAGACGTAAAAATTTTCAGATTTACGGTAGTAAGACATGTAACTTTGTAACCATTGCATCAAGAAAATGTTTGATATATTTTCATGCACATGTATACGATACAAAATTAAAAGCTTCTGCAAAAAGCATTTTGCCATTTTCCAAAAGCTAACTGAAGCCTTATCCTTTTTAGATAAATCGTACATCTAGATTGACAATATAAATGAAAAAATAAAGTAAACCACATCAGGATATTAAAAAAAACTACTGTATGCGTTTATAGGAAAAATATCAAACAATTTAGTACCTTATTAAAGTTGTGTCAACTAATAACAATCCTCTGAGGGGGCTTTTGATTGCACTAATCTTTTACCTTTCCTTTTAAAGGAATCCCAAATGCCGTTATTACACCTCTTACCCGAAACAAGGCGGAGTGCTCTTGTCATTGGTCATGGTCTGATTAAATAATGGTTATATAACCGCCCTTTTAATTGTTAAAATACACATTTATGTCAGAAAATTCACGTGTTTACCGTATGTTATTTTAGCCATTCACTTGTATTGATGATACACATTCTTGCTAGTCAATTTAATTTCATTCAGTTCAGTTAATTTAAATTGCTCATGATAATTTTATAAAAATAAAATTAATTGTTGTACACTTTTCATAATCAGGTTAATAATTCACTGGAGCTTGTGAAGGTACCGGGATGACTCATCCCTGCTATTCTTTTGTTATATAACTCCTTGAACTTTTATTACCAATTCCGTGTGAATCTGATGGACCTGAGCGGCCAACAGGTGTTGGGGAGTGGAGATGTTACCTAACCTTCATGAAATGCAATCAAGACAGTCAAGACTCAGCTTTCCACTCTTTATTAACATAACAATCTATTTGTAATCGTTATGATTACAGTAAGTAATTTCTTACAACATACAATAGATTATACTAAACATTACTAGTTATGATGTAAAAGATTGTAACCTGTAACTAAATTAAGCCATGTGAAAATTTTAATAATTTGACAAAGACCCCGGAAGTCTCAGCTGTATGAAATGCAACCAAGACAGTCAAGATTCAGCTTTCCACTGAAATCCTGTCTATCCTGGCCACTCATTTTATACTAGGTGTACCTTTGTAAATTTACATCTCCATATTTGTAACTCCTTGGAAATTTGCAATGATTACTTTAAATTTAATTTTGAATTCAATTACTATTACTTCTGACCTTGAGTAGGTTTTAAACTTTTAATGCACTTTTAAAATAATTTCCAATCTTTTGCACAATCTTTAAATATTATTTGTTTAATTATTAATTTATCAGAATATTTGATCTCTGGTCACTTCAATACTGTTGGTTCCTTCTTCACGCTAACCAAATACATCTTTTCATAAACAAGTAAGTAGCAGCTGCATTCCCATGATTTATTTCGTGGGACCGTACGGTTTACGGTAATTCCACCCTCGTATGATGTCATAGGTTTTTGCAAAAACTGCAATTAGTTTAAATTCATACCTAATAAAACAATATCTTTTGAAAGAATGCTATAAAGAATGTGAAATGATAAATATTGTTAAGTAAAACAAATTTTAAAAATGCTTATTTTCTATATTTAATCAATTATTTCATCTTCAAAAAATGTTGACAAGGACAGTAACTCCTTCTAAGGTCTATATTCATTTAGGCATTAGCTTTATTGTTCTTCTAATGTAAATTATTTTCCCTGATATTCACAATTCAAAAGTATCTTATACATGTAACTAGGAAGTAATATGAGCATTCAGCATCAGAATTATGCATTTTAACCAGTTTTGACACATTTTTCATAGTACTGTTTACAAAAAAGGTACAATTTTTTTATGTTTCCATACACTATGTATTTATGTTTCGCATCTTAGATAATATGGTGACCTATACATTTTTTGTAATAATTGTAAAATTTAGAGTATATTAAACGAAAATAAATGCAGTTTTTGTACTTTGAACCATTAAAATTGTAAGGGTGGAAACACCTTAAAAGTTTAATTCCTATTGATCAGCCTCTTTTATTACTTTAATCTGTAAAGCTCGCGTTCATTATCTTTTGTCAGATAAAAAGTGCAAACTTATAACATCCGTTTCATTCTTATATATACTGCAATTTTTAATCTGATAAATTCCCCTACTGTCGATAATCTTGTCCCAATGATTTGTTGAAAGAGCTTATGATTCGGAATTATCTGTCTTGCTGCCAACTTTACATAAAACCGAATGCTCAAAGTGATATTTATTTGATATTATCGCGCCCACTTAAAGTTTATTTTAAATTTATTTAAAATTACGTAATTTTAAATGGCTTTAACAAAGGAAATACACAGACACATATTACTACATAAATTATATAATCTAAATGCACACACAAAGGTATAGAATTACAAAATACTCTTTCTAAAAAATTACATTTCTAAAGACACAAAAGATACGAAAAATACTATGTACATTCGTCTTGGCTTTATTCTTTCAATATCTGGGCAGTGGTGGCATTTTTTGCAGAAAAACACAGTGGTGATAAAAATATGTTAAAAATCTTGATCTCACAAAAACAAATGCTTTGACAATTTCTGGAATATAAACGCTCTTATTATATAGATGGAGACACTTTTCAAAACCACCACAAAATATCATTGGCGATGAATATACCCCTTTTTTCACGAAAGACAAAAAATATGTTTTTCACGGTACCGCAAGGTATACACTTTTATTTTAAGACACAATCCCGTTCATATGCATACAGTCCTACATCTGACGCATACTCAATTCGTTTGTCTGCTTTGAAAAAACATCTTTTAAAAGTTAAGTCTGTATTACTTATGAAAGGAGGAATGTTTCTGTAATTATTTCGGAAGAATGGAAAATAACTATATCCCTTCCATTACGACCAATGTCCCTTCAATTTTGTTCTCCCCAAACCCCTCGTTTTGTTGACTATTAAGTTCTGAATTAACCTTTAATCTAAATGAATGGTATAAGGGTTTTCCTTAACTTTGCTATCTTTCAAGGCCCTTCCCATTTAGGATTTATCTTTTTAACTAGCTTAATCTAAACAAATGATCTACAGTACAGGGTCTCCTTTACTATCTCTCAAGGCCCTTCCTATTGATAGGTTTTATTTGGATTTTCTCGCAAGATTTTAACGTAAATGAATAGTATATGGGTTTCCCTTTTCTATCCTTCAAGGTTCATCCAATTTAGAATTTATATTTGTTTCTTAACAAATGGTCAACGAAGTTTCCTATACTATATTTGAAGGTCCTTCCCATTTATAGGTTTTTTTCTCTCTTTACATTTTGTCTCAAAAATTTAAGAACACTTCATCTCTTATTTTGCAAATACCTTTGTATTTAGATCATACAAATATGTAATAAACTGTACGTCAAAAATCTTATTATCAGGTAATTTATAAAACATTGCCCATGAAAAATAATTATCAACAGTATGACAACATTCTAAATACCGTCGTCTTAAAAAAAATTCTTGCAAAACAAAGGCAGGCATTTTGAAAAAAAAAATGCTATCCTACCTGTACTTTCATTTTTTTCAAAGTCTTACTCGTAGGACTCAAAATTAAATTGTCCAACAATTAATTGGATAATTCGTCTTCAAATAGGCACTGGGATTCAGAAGCGGGGACTCCGGCACAGAACTGTTGTCGTTTTTTAAAATATGAAATTGATCGTTTTCTGACCACCAAAGGACAGGATGGTAGTAGTCGGCTATGTCATGTTAACACGAGCGTTTTAAGTTCGTTTGGGCTGCTGCACTAGACTCACGGTAGGTTGATCCTACTTTATTAAATCCATTGGTTCTGCCCAGGGAGTGTCAAGTCTCTTGGCCTCGTCGATCGTCTGAAGGCTCAGGTCCGCGTCTCGCCTGTATTCGAGTCCTTTTCAATTGGACCGCTGGCTAATTCACGCCGGGGGAGGGGGGGGGGGCGACTCATAGGACTGTCAAAGGCTAATTCCTTCTATATCTGAATGATTCCAACTTCCTCCTCGATCTGAACCAATTTCTCCACCACGAGATGACTCATGTTCGCTAGCCGCTTTATTTATTAATTTCTTGGCACTTCGTTTCCTATTCCGTTTAAATCTGATGGACCCGAGCGGTCAACAGTTGTTGGGGAGTGGCGATGTTACCCAACCTCTATGAAATGCAAATAGAAAAAGACAAAATACAGCTTTCCACTGCCGAATTGTCTCACTGAGTTACATTTATACCAATACGTGCGCTGCATATTTTAGTATTTCTTTAATTACTTTAGGTCTTTTCTCTTTAAAACTGGCGTTTGTTATCTTTTGTCAGACTAAAAGTGCAAACTCATAACATTTTTTTCATTCTTGTATTTACTGCAATTTTTAATGTGATACATCTTTTCATAAACAAGTAAGAGCAGCTGCATTCCCATGATTTATGTCGTGGGACCGTCCGGTTTAAAAGTTTAATTCCTAGCCTATTTAATTACTTTTATATGTAGAGCTCGCGTTATCTTTTGTCAGACTAAAAGTGCAAACTCATAACATTCGTGTCATTCTTACATTTACTGCAATTTTTAAAACTTCGGTATCTCAACATCGGATATGCCAGCAACCTGGGATATGTCGACGTTCGCACGAGGTCCAGGCAGTGTTTACTGTATAAATGATTTGCAAAAACTCTGATATGTCGACCTCGGTAAATGTCTATTACCCGCTCATCTCGACGAATATTCAAAGTCCCAAGATCAAAATGCACCTGGTATCTTTTGACAACGGGGCAATTTTATGCTCTATTAAACCTAAATGTTTATTAGATGGTCGCTCCCTCTAGTATCTCGACCTTGTGGGAAATTCACATCTTACACACTAATATGTCTTAATCTGCTCACACACCTTAATTTATTCTGTTGACTGTGTTTGTAAAAGACACCCAAGCCCCTCGTCTTTGAGACGTTAGTTTCTTAGAGTTCATCTTGGGTAATATCATTGATAATCTACACGATTCAGCGTTAATGTACAGACGCTTAATTAAAAGGAAACATGGGATAACTTTTAAAATTTGAAAAAAATGGTAATTGAAATACTTTGAATAATAGAACATCTTTGCATTTGATTCAGACTAAGGAATTTAACGATGATTTAAGGATATTCTTTGCTGAAAATGCATTTATATACAGTAAAAGACCAGCTCCTGGACTGAGACTGAATGAAATGGCCAGTCTTTAGGTGTAAGCAATGCACCTTCTCTAACTAGGTAATATTTAGTATTAACTACTTAAGAAGAAGTAAACAAGCTATTACATCGCACGTTGAATTACATGTATAGGGATGTACCAAAACTGATGAAACTTTTCCCCGATGTCATTATTTCTAGGCAAACTTTGTGGCCCCTTTAAACCATTATAAAGAAAAAAAAACCATAAAAGATGCTTACTTGGTATTTGAAGTATTTAGTGATGAGACCTTTACAACAACTTATTGGAATTAACTGATATAAATATCTGATATAAGAGACAGTTAGAGAGGACCGACTGTTCAAAACTTCAAAGATAAAATCATCTTTGGATTTAATTGCTGGCAGTGATTTTCTCAGTCGAATTAATCTTATAAAATTAGTCAGACTTTTCAATTATGTTGAGACTGTCACATATAGAGAGTCTATATATATAGACTTTCACCTTCCTAACATAAGTATTCACTTAAGGAAAATAAGCCCATAATTTTTTTCGGAAAAAAATATTTTTTTTTTACTGTTAACACACAGTTTTAAGCATGGTTTTGTGTATTTCTACTTAGAGCTATGGAATCGTTTTTTATATTGCGCAGTATATATGTTGTGTGCAAAACGGATTCCGTGACTTGATGACATCTTTAAAATCACTTTCATTATTACACGATCGTTAGCACGATCTGGCCGTGGATGATTATGATAAGAGCATGTAACATGTGCAGTTAATTTCGCAGTAAAGTTTGAAGTGCGTTCATATTTTTAATGAAGATTGTACGAACCGTTTTTCTCTAAAAGCTCCACAGATACTTGGTTATGAGAAATTGATTCACTAGACACTGGGAAGTAGAAAATAATTTATGTTTTCATATTTCTAAAAAATGTCTTTATATAAATAACGTTTCATCGAATGACAGTGTACTTTTTAGCTCACCTGAGCCGAAGGCTCAAGTGAGCCTTTCTGATCAAAATTTGTCCGTTGTCTGTCGTTGTTGTCGTCGTAGTCGTTGTCGTTGTTGTAAACTTTTCACATTTTCATCTTCTTCTCAAGAACCACTGGGCAAATTTCAACCAAACTTGGCACAAAGTATCCTTGGGTAAAGGGAATTCAAGTAGAACCACTGGGCCAGGAAAGATGAAACTCATGTGGAATCATCTTCAGGTAGTGTAGATTCAAGTTTGTTCAAATCATGATCCCCGGGGATAGGGCGGGGCCAAAATGGCCGATCAAAGTTTTACATAGGAATATATATCGGAAAAATCTTCAAAAATCTTCTTCTCAAGGACCACTGTGCCAGGAAAGATGAAACTTAAGTGGAATCATCCTCAGGTAGTGTAGATTTATGTTTGTTCAAATCATGACCCCCGGGGGTAGGGTGGGGCCAAAATGGCCGATCAAAGTTTTACATAGGAATATATAGGGAAAATCTTTTAAAATCCTCTTCTCAAGAACCATTGAGACAGGAAAGATGAAACTCATGTGGAATCATCCTCAGGTAGTGTAGATTCAAGTTTGTTCAAATCATGACCCCGGGGGTAGGGTGGGGCCAAAAGGGCCGATCAAAGTTTTTACATAGGAATATATTGGAAAAATCTTCAAAAATCTTCTTCTCAAGGACCACTGTGCCAGGAAACATGAAACTCAAGTGGAATCATCCTCAGGTAGTGTAGATTTATGTTTGTTCAAATAATGACCCCCGGGGTAGGGTGGGGCGAAATTTTAGCTGATCAAAATTTTACATAGGAATATATAGGAAAAATCTTCAAAAATCTTCTTCTCAAAAATCACTGGGCCAGAAAGGTTGAAACTCATGTGGAATCATCCTCAGGTTCAAATCATGACCCCCGGGGGTAGGGTGGGGCCAAAATGGCCGATCAAAGTTTTACATAGGAATATATAGGAAAAACCTTTAAAAATCTTCTACTCAAGAATCACTGGGCCAGGAAAGTTGAAACTCATATGGAATCATCCTCAGGTATTGTAGATTCAAGTTTGTACAAATCATGACCCCCGGTGTTAGGGTGGGGCAAAATGGCCGATCAAAGTTTTACATAGGAATATATAGGGAAAATCTTTAAAAATCTTCTTCTCAAGAACCATTGAGACAGGAAAGATAAAACTCATGTGAAATCATCCTCAGATAGTGTAGATTCAAATTTGTTTAAATCATGACCCCCGGGGGTAGGGTGGGGCCAAAATGGCCGATCAAAATTTTACATAGGAATATATAGGGAAAATCTTTAAAAATCTTCTTCTCAAGAACCACTAGGCCAGAAAAGATGAAACTAATGTGGAATCATTTCAGGTAGTGTAGATTCAAGTTTGTTCAAATCATGACCCCCGGGGGAAAGTAGGGGCCAAAATGGTCGATCAAAGTTTTTCATAAGAATGTTTAGGGAAATCTTTAAAAAATCTCCTTCTCAAGTACTTCAAAGCCATAATCAGTGATATTTATATTAAATCATCCTCAGGTAGTGTAGATTCTAGTTTATTCAAATCATAGGGAGTTAAGATTAAGAGTTAAGATTTAAGCCCCCCCCCCCCTCAAAACTCAGTAAACTTTCATTTCTGATCTGAGAATAATTGCTTTTTCCTAGCCTGTGTGCTCAGGTGAGCGCTGTGGCCCCTAGGCCTCTTGTTTAAATTTTATTCTAACAAGTATTGAGTGTTGCTAATATTTATCAAAGTATTCAGATAATAAAACATATTGATATAAATCAACATTCTTCAATATTGCAAATGGTCAGGCGATCTTGGACATCTTGGACATAATGCTTGGAAAAGAATTGAGTTTACAATCCAGCAACCTATTTAGCAAGTCAGGCCAAAAAAGGTGTCATTGTGTATAAAATTGTTATAAGAGTATAATAGTTTAATGGCGTGGATAACGAATCCTGTATTTCGATCTTCCTTGGTAAGAATTGAGATGCTGAACAAAGGTTCCAAAATAATCCAATCTCTACCCTTACTGGCTACACAACTGTTTGTAAGGGAATATGAATGTAATATTACAAAGGAGTTTAATGCAAATAACTTGGGCAACTTTAAATATCAGAAATTACGGGGTACAATGTACAATACATTGTATCACATTTCTTCGCACATGCTAAAAGTTAAATTTTCTACATAATAAGATCAGAAATCGTAAATCTGATACCGTGAGTCGACAATTTCTTTCTTTTTCCTGTCTTCAATCAAAACCTAAATTTATTTCTGAATAAAGAGATCCTAAATCATAAATGTGATACTGTGAGAAGACAATATAATTGTTTTTCCTACCATTAAATCTAAAACCTATTAATTTTCTGAATAAAAAGATCTTATTATATCGTAAGTATGACTCCTTTGATTGACACCAAGTTTAATGACCTTGTGATCTTGACTGTTACCTATATGCTAAAAATAGCTTTTTCGAACATTCATACATAGTGTTTCGTATAATGTTTTTTTTTTATATTTTTATCCAAACATTAAGACTCAGTGGCTAAGTTAGCTGTCCTTTCAATAGAGATAGCCATCTGATCTAACAGCTAGCTGTTAGTTTAGCCTCTACAATATAACACAATAAAGTGCATACATGTAAGTACACAAATACCTATGGTCATACCTTATTCATGCAGATAAATCAAGTGCAAGATCATACACTGAATGAATCATAGTAAGCTTTTAAAAATCGAAACTAGAAGTATTAAGGTATCTAAAAAGTGCTGCGATATCCTGATGAAATCGTCAAAATAACTTAATTATATCAATATTCCATGCCGTTTACAAGCAAAAAATACAGCATACGGTCAAACAAATCTGATTTTTACAATGAAATTGAGAAATTCAATCTAAATAGGATCGCTGTACTAATGAGAAACTACAATGCGTGTTAAAAATATTTATAAACTAAACTTAGAATTTTAACTTGGTTATGCCCTTGCACTAGTGAAATTTAAAGGTAACCTCAATACTACAGGTAAATGTTCTAAAATGATGTACCTATCGCATCACGTGACAAGTCTAAATTTAAAATCTGATCGTCCTCAATAGGTAGTTATTAACCATAACTACATTTATCTGATATAAATACCGTACTAAAAATAATCGCCATCCCGATTATGAATACATTTTAAAAAACAAAGTATTGTCGATATTTCCATTGCGCACCTTAACTGTACTGCTAAACAGTTAAGTTCACGTTATGCATAAAACTGCCCTGTAGATAAACCAAGTTATGTTCCATTTTGACCATCAAAATAAAGTAGTCTGAGACTTAGTGCTTTAATTTATTTACTCTTAATTATTTTGTCTCCTTAAACTTTAGGTCTTGGAATACAGGTTTCATGGAATTGCAATGTTCTTGAATTTTACGGGTATATATGAGTACTTTCAAATAAGAAAAATAATATGAGCGCACCCTCTGAACTAAAAAATAAAACACGTCCTGTAATCCTCCGAGACAGTTCTATCGTTTATTTAATGCTTATTTTAGAACAAAGGTTGCGCCCTATCAATAAGATATTGAAAAAAATAGCTATTAAATTTGGTTCTTTGTATAATTTTCCAGAATAAGAGGAAATTGATGCATTCTGTGACGTAACAATGCATTAATTAGCCAAAAATTACGTCATGTTAGATAGACATGCAATTACCAAAGGTCTAATGATATTTGATTAATGCAATAGTAATTTAAATAAAACAGTTTCAGTTTTCAAGAAATTCACAAGGCCCAAAAAGTCATTAGTAAACCTTGTTTTTGCCAATCAACAATGAGATCAAGTTTGAGGAAATGAGAAATGAAAAGACAATTCTTATACATTTACAATAGCAGGAGATGCTTATTTCTCCATGGTACCTGATCCAAACTCTGATTTTCTAGAAGTCCTAGTTTGCTTTGCTCCTGTTTCTGTAATGTTTGAGAAGAAATTTTAAGCTTAAATACTTTTCGTTATCTTAATATTTCATTTAGAACTTTCATTGCATTTAATTGATTGGTTATATGTTGTTGTACATGTTCAAACACATATTGAAACTTCGCCATAAATCCTCGGAGGACTTTTACAACACATTTTCTAAATGTATAGAGGGCCTTTAAGCAATGTCTTTCATGATAGGGGAGTTGGGTTTAATGTCTCATTCAAATGACTTTTACTCAAACGTGCCAATCAAAGGAACAGTTGCTACCTTTAGAAAAATCAACACGTACTTGTCAAATATGATACAAAGTTCAATGATAATGCATTGAGGAACTCTGAACCTCAGCTAGGAAGGAATAACTCTTTAATTTATAATTTAATTTAAAATGTAGCTTGAAAATTAAATCGTTTCATTGAACAATTTTCATTTATTTCCTATAATTGT
>NW_026933858.1:0-5762 GCF_032062105.1 Saccostrea cuccullata
ATTGCTTCGACAGTGTAATTGAGAGGTTATCTTTATTTGTTTACAGAATTTTACTGCTGCGCATTTAAACAGCAGGATACTCTTTATCACTGTTTGCATGCACTAAGTCCATTGATTTTCTAACCTTAAAAAAAAAAGATTGTAGAGCATTCTTTATATGGCATACCTGTATTGAAACAGATAAGGCTTGATTAAGGATATCCGATCCTCAGCCAGGAAGGATAACTCCAATAATTAATATTTAATTTGAAATGCATCAAATTAATGAAGCTTGAAAATGAAATTTTTTCATGCAACAATTTTCATCTTATTCATCTTTATGAGATTCAAGGTTTTTGGAAGTCTTAGAAAAGTTGACATTTGTACCCTATAAAAGGAAAAAAATAATACAGTTTTAGAGAAATAAGATTTTCTTGAATCCAGCCTTAGATACCAATGCTTATTAGCATGATATACAATAAGTGATTTGTGGTGTCTTGCATTGATAGCAAAAGCCTTTTACACTATGTATTATAGAAAACATGACGGAAATAGAAGACAAAAAATACCAATAAGTACACTGTATTAAAATCATGACAATTTCTCTGAATGCCTGGATACCTAGCATTTTTTAACCTATAATATATTTCTTGATCAATTTGCAATTAGAAAATGCATTGCTGATATCCAATTTGCTTTTTCTGCAAAAATATTGGAGATTTGACAATTTTCCTTATATAATATGATTAACTTTAATGTTTAACTTTAAAGAAATACTGTGGATAAATTTACATAAATTTGTGGATTTAGAGATACTTTTATGAGTATTTTTGATTACTTACTTGCTAATTTTATAAACCTTAAAAAAAGAAAATAACAATTATACAGTTTTTTTAGCTCACCTCAACGAAGTTGGGGGGAGCTTATGTGATACCCTCGGCGTCGGCGTCGGCGTCCCAGGTTAAGGTTAAGTTTTTTGGAGCTGTTTTCTTTTTAATTACTTCTGTGTCCTATATTGATCAGACATGCATAGAAGAAGCTTCTAGTGCTTTCATTGTACCAGTCCAAGATTCAGATGCTGCAATTTAAACAATGAAACGACCAGGTTAATGTTTTTTGGAGCAGGTTAACATTTTTGGTGCAGTTTTTGATGTAGGTTTCATTTCTTAATAACTATAAGCCCTATGTTGACCAAACTTGCATGGATGATACATCTAAGGATGCTTGTTATCAGGCTTGCTTCGGATGCTGGATCTGACCTACATTTTCGGGTTGAGTGAACATGTTAAAATTTTATGTACAGGTCTCATTTCTAAGTAACTATAAGCCCTATGATGACCAAACTTGCATGGATGATACATCTAAGGATGCATACTGCCAGAATTGCTTCGGATGCTGGATCTGACCTACATGTTCCGGATGAGTGAACATGTTAAAGTTTTATGTGCAGGTCTCATTTCTAAGTAATAACTATAAGCCCTTTGTTGACCAACCTTGCATGGATGATACATCTAAGGATGCATACTACCAGACTTGCTCCGGATGCTGGATCTGACCTACATGTTCTGGATGAGTGAACATGTTAAAGTTTTAAGTGCAGGTCTCATTTCTAAGTAACTATAAGCCTTATGATGACCAAACTTGCATGGATGACACATCTAAGGATGCATAGTACCAGACTTGCTCCGGATGCTGGATCTGACCTACATTTTCCGGATGAGTGAACAGGTTAAGGTTTTTGGTGCAGGACTGATTTCTAAGTAACTATAAGCCCTATGATGACCAAACTTGCATGGATGATACATCTAAGGATGCATACTACCAGAATTGCTCCAGATGCTGGATCTGACCTACATGTTCCGGATGAGTGAACATGTTAAAGTTTTAAGTACAGGTCTCATTTCTAAGTAACTATAAGCCCTATGATGACCAACCTTGCATGGATGATACATCTAAGGATGCATACTACCAGAATTGCTCCAGATGCTGGATCTGACCTACATGTTCCAGATGAGTGAACATGTTAAAATTTTATGTGCAGGTCTTTTTTCTATGTAATTATGCGCCCTATGTTGACCAAACTTGCATGGATGATACATCCAAGGATGCTTCAATGCCTATGCAGACTTAAGTCATATCATTGTTGTCAACAACAATTAAAAGTTGCTGATGTAATTGATTTCTTAAGTAATTATGATTTGAAAGAAGCTAATTATGTAGCTTCGAGAATGCCACTCCTCAATGAAAGTCAAAGGATAACAGAGAATTCTACTAG
Organism: Saccostrea cuccullata; assembly: GCF_032062105.1. NCBI lineage: Eukaryota > Metazoa > Mollusca > Bivalvia > Ostreida > Ostreidae > Saccostrea > Saccostrea cuccullata. Next base: position 2,255 of record NW_026933858.1, read on the forward strand.
CCTTTTTTTTATTATTACATTTTTAGCTCACCTCGACGAAGTCGAGATGAGCTTATGCTATACCCCCGGCGTTGGCGTTCGGCATCGGCATCCCAGGTTAAAGTTTTAGGAGCAAGTCTATTCCCAAGTAACTATAAGCCCTAACTGAACCAAACTTGCATGGATGATGCATCTAGGGATGTACGCTACCAGACTTGCTTCGGATGCTGGATCTGACCTACATTTTCTAGATTAGTGACCATGTTAAAGTTTTTGGAGCACGTCCATTCCAAAGTAACTATAAGCTCTACCCAGACCAAACTTGCATGGATGATGCATTTAAGGATGGCACTAGCATACTTGCTTCAGATGCTGGATCTGAATTACATTTTCCAGATGAGTGACCAGGTTAAAGTTTTTGGAGCAGGTCCATTCCCAAGATGAGTGACCAGGTTAAAGTTTTTGGAGCAGGTTCATTCCCAAGTAATTATAAGCCCTACCCGGATCAAACTTGCATGGATGATGCATCTAGGGATGAACACTACCAGACTTGCTTCGGATGCTGGATCTGACCTACATTTTTCAGATGAGTGACCAGGTTAAAGTTTTTGGAGCACGTCCATTGCCAAGGAACTATAAGCCCTACCCTGACCAAACTTGCATGGATGATGCATCTGTGAATGGACACTACCAGACTTGCTTCGGATGCTGGATCTGACCTATATTTCCCAGATGAGTGACTAGGTTAAAGTTTTTGGAGCAGGTCCATTCCCGAGGAACTATAAGCCCTGCCCAGACCAAACTTGCATAGATGATGCATCTAGGGATGGACACTACCAGACTTGCTTCGGATGCTGGATCTGACCTACATTTTCATTCCCCAGTTCACAATATCTATGCCCATTCCAAGGGCAGAAGTTGCTATCACAAGTTTTATATGACTGTCACCATACTGAAGCTTTTTAATAATGTCACCTTTCCTTTTCATCCCAAGTAACTATAAGCCCTACCCAAACCAAACTTGCATGGATGATGCATCTAGGGATGGACACTACCAGACTTGCTTCAGATGCTGGATCTGACCTACATTTTCATTCCCAAGTAACTATAAGCCCTACCCGAACCAAACTTGCATGGATGATGCATCTAGGGATGTACACTACCAGACTTGCTTCAGATGCTGGATCTGACCTACATTTTCATTCCCCAGTTCACAATATCTATGCCCATTCCAAGGGCAGAAGTTGCTATCACAAGTTTTATATGACTGTCACCATACTGAAGCTTTTTAATAATGTCACCTTTCCTTTTCATCCCAAGTAACTATAAGCCCTACCCAAACCAAACTTGCATGGATGATGCATCTAGGGATGGACACTACCAGACTTGCTTCAGATGCTGGATCTGACCTACATTTTCATTCCCAAGTAACTATAAGCCCTACCCGAACCAAACTTGCATGGATGATGCATCTAGGGATGTACACTACCAGACTTGCTTCGGATGCTGGATCTGACCTACATTTTCATTCCCAAGTAACTATAAGACCTACCCGAACCAAACTTGCATGGATGATGCATCTAGGGATGGACACTACAAGACTGGCTTCGGATGCTGGATCTGACCTACATTTTCATTCCCAAGTAACTATAAGCCCTACCTGAACCAAACTTGCATGGATGATGCAAGGGATGGAAACTATATCAGACTTGCTTTGGATGCCAATCTGACCTATATTTTCCATACAAGAGACCAGGATTTGGGAACAGATTAATCCCAATGAACTTGAAGTCCTTAATATCTGCAGTATTAACAAATTTGTGAATATTTGTTTACACTATACATGTTTTTCACGCTACATGCATAGAAATGTGTATATGCCTTGTAAGGGGTTAAACACAACTTGCAAGAATATTGTTGTTGGGATAAATATGTATCTTAAGAAAATATGATGTGAGATTTGCCTTACTTATAGATAACATTCGTCGAGGTGAGCTTCGTAATTTTTGATTACCTATGTTTTAAAAGGGGAACATACTAGATTTTCTAAATAAGCTCCTTTCTATTGAAGACAACTTTAATGTTAATTTAAATAACTTTTAATTTCTCTCTCTCTCTCTCTTTTCCCTTTCTCTCTCTCTATATATATGTATATATCACAACACCATATATATATATATATATATATATATAATATATATAATTACACATTTTATAGTATTGTACACAGTATTCTTGTTAAATATCTTTGATGTATTCATTGACATATATAGTTTATGTAAATGTTGACAATCATTATCATTTGTGGAGTATATTGGTCAGTGACAGTAAAATTGGAAAATGGTCAGAGAAATATTAAGTTTCTAAGACATGACACTGAACATTTTTCACAAAGTCATTCCTAATATACACATGGTCCAGAAGTGAATTGCTCTCAGTTGTGGGACAAGATACAATTTGTTGATGATTTTCCATAAGTTGGAGGATTCTGTGATTGGGTTTCATCTGTATGTCAATATTGAAATCTCCCAACAGGAAGTCCATTTGTTCACTGTTGATTTTGCAGTCATTAAGAAGGAAGTGTTGAAGAGTTGAAAATTTTGCTTTGGGTGATGAGTAGATTACACCTATTTTCAGGCACATGGATGGAAGCTGTGTATCTTTGATTTCTATATTAACACTTTCAATAAATTCATGTCGTATATTATTTGATTTGTATTGAATTTCAACACGAATCTGGAGTTTTGACTTGTAATATACAATTATTCCATATGGAGATCTGGATCCATCACCAGTTTTTACATCAAACCTCTGCATATGGTAATCTTGAATGAGAAATTCTTCATTGGAATCTGTTTGACGAAGTTTGGATTCAGCAAAAGCCATAATGTCAGGCTGATAAAGGGCTACATCCTGGAGGACATCCACATAATGTTTATGGAAAGATCGTGCATTTTGATAGTAAATTGTAAAGTTATCTTTTTGGTTAATAAGCAATTTACTAAATTCTGGTTCTAATTTCATTTCATTTTCCAGTCTCTTCATTTCTTGTACGACAGATTTGTCAAGGTGTATTTTATTTTCATTTAGTTCCCGAATATATAGTCCATTTATACTTTTCACTCGGCTAAGTGAAACATAATGGCAATGGGGGAAACATCTTCCTGTGAAATCAACCACTGCAGCTTCCATGGTGTCTCCTTGGCATCTATGGCAGGTTTTAGCTGCAGCTGCCCGAAGAGGAAACTGTTCTCTAACAACTTGCACAGATTTATATCTCCCAACCATGAATGCTCTCTTCACTTTCATTACTGGTGTCCATGCTTTGTTCATTTTTGATTTGAATAATTGTTTTTTATTTGCTCTGCAGACTTGTCCAATAGTTTTATCATCAAATAGTACCCACATGATATCAAATGCTAAAGAATTATCAGAAAACTTCGAGACATCCACAAGAATTCCAGATGCACCATTTGCTAACCCATCCTCAATGTCAACATTAACTGAAATTTCACACCGCATACCTTTA
>NW_026933859.1:0-5902 GCF_032062105.1 Saccostrea cuccullata
TGACAAACATCCGTGGAGAAATAGTGCCTGCATACAAAGCGTAAATTAATACCACGCGGAAAAAGTACTTCTACAGTATAATTAATCTAAGAATATAGGGAGGAATCTGGTATATGTGCAGTGAGATCGTATTCATTTCTTTTGATTTTTTGTAGCAGAGTATAAAGCATATATCATTTTACTAAATTCTTTAATATTATAGAGTCACGGTAGCTCTTTGACCGTTCACTCCGTAGGATGTTGGAGTGAGGACTTGATTCATAATTTAACAGTTTTGAATAACTATACATGATAAATAACTTAAAGGAAGGATATGGAGATAACGAACGGTATTCAATATCAAAGTCCATAAAACGATGCAAAATAGGAGCAGAGCAAACACGGACCTCCGAAACATCAGAGTTGGCATCAAGTACCATGGAGGAGTGAGCACCCCCTGCCGACCGGTCACACCCGCCGTGTGCTCCTTGTCATGAATGGGAAATATCGAAAAAATCCGTCGTCTATTCATTGTATAAATAATCAACTGAGATATATACACTCCGTTTGCAGGTGATGAAGGTATATTGCTGCATAGGTAAGGAAAGTTGACGATAGAAAAGTAAAGGTCACCACTTTTATCATTTAGCTTGGTTGTTTAAAATACCATTAACGTCTTTTTAAAGTAAAATATCCAAGTGTAACCGAGCAGAAAGGCAGATGTTGTTTTCATAATTTATTGAAGAAATAAAGGCATTGATCTAAAATAAACAAAAGTACATAATAAGTCAAAATTCAGAAATTGTGAAAATAACATGAGATAATTTACCTACAGTATACGTTTAAGAAAAATAAACTCCATGAAAAATGTATACTGTAAATAATTCAAATTGAAATCTTACAGATTCATTATTATTTTCCAGTTACAACTTTGATTGCAAAAATACAATAAATTGAAAAGTTTGCAATCAAAATATTTACGTAACTCGAATCTTTAAATGGCAATGAAACACATATTCAAATATTTAAGTTACATACCATAAAATGAGTATGATGGACACTGGATTATAAACTTCACTCTTTCTTGAAAACGTATTACTACTCTGACATGCATAGGTAAAGCGCGGTAAATTTATATTTATAATGAAAATGTATTATTGGATGAAAAAATAGGAAAAAACCAATCAAATGAAAGAGCCAATAAATCATAGAATAAAGCTCTACTAAGGCAACTCAATCCAGATGCGCAAAAAAACTTTTAGTTAATCATATTTTAAGATTTTATTTCTCAAAACGATATAAAAAAATAAATAAAATCGAATAAATACATAAAGAAATAGATTTCATAACTTCACACTAATATGAAAAGGATATGTCAGACTCTGTGGTATCTTTTATCTTAATCTCCTTAGGATATATCGTATCGACGTAGGAATGGAAATTACCATTGTTAATTGACAATATGTCGTTGATATATCTAAATGTCGAGTTGAAGGCCACAGCAAGTGTTTTCTTTTTTTCATGCATAAGATTTTGCACAAATTCTACTTCATGTGAATATGAAAATATGTCTGCTAATAAAGGAGCGCAATTGGTACCCATGGGAATTCCAATAAATTGTTGGAATGCGCGGTCTTCATAAACCACAAAGATACTGCAAATCAGAAACTCAAGCATATTTTTGATGTCAACTTTAGAATACATGTGTGTGCAAGCAGAATGTGTTTTAACAAAATAATTCTGTAAATAACCAATGACATGGTTTGTAACTGTATGAGTTCCACTTTATTGAAAAAGAAGGTGACAATGATATAAAAAAAAACCTGTACTTTAATTTATCGTTGGGAATGTTTGTGTAAAGTTGAAAAGTCATACGTTTTTAAGATATTGATTTTGGTAAATTCTTGTGATTTCAAATTGTCCAAAAGTTTTTTGGAATTTTTTCATATCCACATCTGATTGACACCTCTTCTTGAATAAAATATTGTTGCACACTACTCTTGAAGTTATTCCTTCACTACTGTCAATATCTTAGTTGGCAGTAACGAAAAAGACTTGGTTGAACATTTACTGGAACCTGCAATGTATTTTTGTTTGTAAGGAGTTTTATGACGTAATAAAAATTATACATTAAAACAGGGTTTGAATATAATAGTAGAACAAAATCTTATCCAAAAGCCTTATATAACAAACGATACTGTAGGTAAGCTAAAATGTGAAATTACATTGATGGCGAAAGAAGTACCAAAATTAAGATAGGAATCGATTATTCTAATGTTATAGTTATTTTAAAAATCCTTTTTGATTAAAAAAAATATATTCTCGTTTTAGTTAAAAATTTTGTTCTTAAGAACTTCTTTATTTTAGATATGCAAATTTATACTTTTTCCCACTTTTTGATATTAAGGGAACGGGTGACTCTCAGTTCGTATTTCAAGATATTAGTGAACATGGAATACGTAATAATAACTGGTGGGGAGGGGTACATTGTAGTCGGATGAACCTCGTGCACTTCATATCCATAACAGTTATACATGTATGTACATTTTCCTCATATTTTTCTATAAGCCATTTTTATCGGAATTTAAGGTAGGACAAAACACCCAAGGGTTTTATTTTAACCCATTTCTTAAAAAGTACTGAAGGAAAAAAGAATAATATTACTATACTGACAACAATGAAGATCCCTGAAAGAAAAATAATAAGTTTTGGCATATTTGCGTTATACTTTGTTAAAAAAAACAGAATCTTATATATTGGTCACTTGGGAGCTTACATTTTGGAATCTGTTTACGCTATCTAAGTGCAATAAACAAGCATGTAACAGTCTGTCATAAAATGTAGTGCAACTTTTGTTCCATAAATAGTAAAGAGATGATATTTGGAAACCTATATAAGGAGTCTCAGTTCTTTATATACTACAAAGGTCAAGGTCATATGAAGCGGTCGAAGGTCAAATATTGTGACGTCATCTACTGAATCTTTTAATTTTTTTGCCATTGATTTTTTTTTAATCGCCAAAATATCTGACACCACCAGTTCAATTTTCTTCATTTTTACACATTTTATTCTAGGACCCACTTGATTCATTCTGTTGATTTTTTGTGAAAATTGAATTATACATTTTCTCTTAAGAAAACTTAAACTGTCGGATATTTACATGTGAATTTTCAGTTTCTGACACAATGTATGTTCTATTTTACTTAATATTTTACTCGAAATTTCCAGTATCAATGTGACTTACTGATTTAAAGTAACAAACAGGTTGTCTTTTACACAAATTTGCAATAGATCAATATAAAAAAAGTCTAAAATAAGGTTCGTTTAGGGATCGAATAGGCCATATTTCAGATTATGTGCGCAAATAATGTGCGGTTGAATTTATTTCATATCATATATGAAGATATAGTTTGTATCCAAGAACAAAATATCAAAGTTTCAGAAAAATTGAATTTGAGGAAAAATTTGACCTATCTCTTTGGTCCTATCTTAAATACGGTTTGGTTATATGATGAAATAATCGCAAACCCAAAGATTTTTATTTTTCATTTTATATTACAACGGCCAAACCGTTTTCATTACGTCATTACGAAATTTCTAAGTAGCACTAACATGGTCTTTCTTTGTTTGTATACGTATTTTACAAGGGGGAGAAGGAAAAAGATTGGTGACTTTTTATTCAATAACTTTTATTAAAATCTTAGGAGTGTCTTTTTCTGCCTGGATTCTTCCTGATCCGTCATTGCCTTAGAGTTTTGACCACTCAAAATGTTTCTGAATTATATGCAAAGTAAAAATTACTGCATAGATATGTTAAATCAGGTACACTTCAGACAGTATATACATGAATATGCATAAAGTTTATGCTTTAGATATTATATTTCTAAGTATATTTTTACCTGCTTCTTTATCAATATTTCTTTTGAATTTAGTTGTGCACTTCAATGATATCAAGAGATCCAGAATAGAGTACAATAAAAAATAACTGAAATCGAAAGTAGAGGTGAAAACTTTCTTAAGTCACTTTTAGAGTATACAGGAAAGTTTTCAACACTGTTATACATTTTTTTTTCATTTCACAAAATATTTATCTTCGTGAACCTCTAAGTAAAAGAATACAGGTTTTTATCATGACATTCTTAAGAGCTCTAGAAATTCTGGTTCTAAAAAATATGTACAGCTGATTATGCCTTAATATTCTAATTAAAGTTAAATTGTGATTAAGAAAAAATACTTCAGGATACATTTTATAAATAAAGCTTGATGTCTTTTTCAGAATTTCACTAATTGATAAATTCATTATGAATGGAAATGGACTTCAACCATCGGCTTTCTGGTAATTCCAATTATGAAAATGAAAGCACGATCAGCGATTTTTTAAAATTCACACCCGTGATCCGACAGTGAAATATAAATGCGTCTGTCAGTCCTGTTTATCTTCTGTTTTGCTTTTTTTAAATTTTAAGTTTCTTGTTATCATAATTTATGTGTTAATAATAATGTAGTACATATTCCTTCTACAGAAACTTTTTTTTACTTTATGCAATTTTAGAAGACAGGTAATTGTATAGGTCGAGGGTTCAAATTTCACCAGGTTAAACTCACAAGAGGTAGTCAATTGTTTTATTGTACTGTTTTTTAAATATGTAATCATATCTATCTTTGATAGGGATGGGAATTCATTTAAAATTGTTGACTTTGACAACGTTTTACCTCATACATAAGGAGAAAATGGCGAATGCTCACTGCTCCATGGCACCTAATCCCACATGTGATGTTATGGATGTCCGTGGTTGCTCCGACGCATTTTTTTTTTTTTATCTTTTTATGGTATTTTGAGCTTGAATAATGTTATAACGAATTTTTCTTCCTCCATATATTTCATATACCGGTAAAACATTAGCACATACGTGTGACAAAGAATATAGACCGATTTTGAGAATCGTGAGGGTTGAGAAGCATCTCGAAAAATCCAAATTAATATCTTTATAACGAAAAATGAACTGGGGTGATGATAACTGTTGATCTTAAAAATAAAATGATGCCCTCTAAATAAATGTTGCAGTTGCAAATTAAATTCTTGGAAGACGAGAAAACTGTATAGTTAATGATATGATCAACAAGAGGGGGATATGAGTTGGGCATACTGTGTAAAGATTGGAATTGTCGGATGGAATTATCATTTGAAGCTTGGTACATGTAATTGTAGAGATGTAATTTTGCAGTTCCTCTACTTTTGAACTCCATGGGTGTCTTGGCCTACGGGGGGATTGTCTGAATGCGTGCGACACAAAACGAGAAAAAAAAACAATGTGCCTTCATGGTAATCGCCGCACCTACATTTAACGTCATATGACAGATACGCACCGTCATACTTTTAAGCGTTTCCCTTTAGTTTCATTAAAAATATTTGTGATTCGAAAACACTTTCACAAGTTCCACTTTTTAAAGAGTTCTCGGTGCCATTATACACTCACTCGTTTCATAATTAAGCCCTCTGTCAAAATTTTTTGAACAATAGCAAAGACAAACTTAGAAACTTAAATTTGCATTTCATTCTATACGACTGTCTTTTTTGACGTCAGATACCATTGAATGTTTCCATCCGATCTCCTATCTTTCGGTCTTTTTGTCCTCTGCTGATCGTTCAGTGACCAATCACCCGCCGAAAATTGCTGAAACCATCTATTAAGATGTCTCTTATTTAGATTCTTTATTCTTTAAGTCTGATTAAATTGAATTAAAATTTCAATGTTAATTAGATTTATATCTGTGCATCTTATGGTATATTGTTGTTGATAATATGACACCAAATATAAAAGATACGAACACTGTGACATTACTTTTGGACCAACCTCGTACTTAATATGAAAATTATTCAAATTTTATAAGCATAATATAAAAGGGAGAAATCAATTTAAAT
>NW_026933860.1:0-58383 GCF_032062105.1 Saccostrea cuccullata
CTCATCCTTTGTGTCCTTCGTTATGTTGTCCTGATCTTCCCAGAGGTAATCACGTGACGTAAGTCCGTCCAGAGTCTGCTGTGCTTCCTCACGTGTTACAGGATCTTTATCACCGTACGCTAACTGTAGTATCCTATTATTAAGCAAGTCCAGCCACTCTGTGTCAGTGAAATCAGGAGGACCGGAGTGAGAACACAGAAAACAGAATAACACCATCACCTCGTCTTCAGTCAGTGTGCAGAATTGATCTAGATAAATAAAATGAAATATCATGAGTAACTATGCACAAGAAAAAGTCAGTATTTACAACATAGAATTCATGGATTATACCGGTATTCTTGCCCTGAAGTTGTATATACAAACTTGTTATGTTCATCTATTTAGAGTTGCCTTTTGTTAATTTTTTAATTGTCAGATTTAACCGTAAACATCTAACTATGATCGTCAGAAATGATTAAAAATAATCATTAAAATATCTCCGATTTTACAACTACATGTATGTATCATAGAAACTTCGGGCTGCTAACCCTTCCATTTTTTTTAATTCTGGAGTGCATAAAACTTTGTCCTATTTTTGCGTTCTTTTATGCACTACTTATCTAATATCGATAAAGTAACCCTTCTGTATCAATAAGCTTTTTAAAACTATTCAAGACATGTTATATCCTATGTATCAGTCGAACCAGATATTATTAAAACCAGCTACGATATCAGGTAGTGCATGTTATACATAAACAGGACAAAAATGTTGAAGGGGTTGGGGTCCAGCCCCAATTAAATGCCTATTCTATATGTTTAATAAACTAGTTGCACTACATTTTAATATTCCGGTATGTGGTCAATAAAAATGGATATGGAACATGGTAAAAAAAAATATTATCTATTAAATATCAAATATGAGGAGAAAATTCCTGTCATTGTTAGGTTTTAACCGGCATCGAGTAAGTGGTATAGTTTTCTTAGTTTCACCATAATTTTTAAGGGTATGGATCAAGTATTGTATGGTTTAAGGACAGATGATACAAACATTTTTTTTCTTTGAAAAAGATTTAAAATATCATGTCACAAGTTTAGAAACGTGTTTGGTTCTCAGAATTTTTTCTCCTAAGAAGTGGAATATCATAAAGTCTTATACCAATCCGGTTGAATTTTATTAGGAAAACCTAAATCGTAAAAATCAGCCTATGTGATATTGCTAATTTTTTGTCAGTTTGATCTTCCTCTTAAAATTCAACTGGCTTGGTATAATTTTTTAAGTTTATATTACACTTTTAGCACCAAGATAACATATTCTGAAATTGTTTTCACCTGTAAAACTTTACTGAGTGTGATTTGTCAATATTTGTTTTTTTATTGAAATATTACTAATATTTTCCAAGTCTATTTGATTTTTCCAGTTCCTCGGAGAAAAAATTCTAAGAACCATCCACTTTTCAAACTTGTGACATGATATCAAATCTTTTTGAAAGAAAAAAATGTTTGTATCATCTGTCCTTAATTTCTGAATTTCATACGACGGTAGCTGTAAATCCAATGTAGACTTCGTTTGATTTTATGTCTCTATATATTAGAGAGTTTTTTTTCCTAAGAAAATTATCATTAATAATAAACATGACAATCAAGAAGTAACAATATGTAAGTACCGGTTAATGTTTGTGAGGGGAGTAGTTATTTAGAGATAATTGAATAAATACAAACCCAAAAGCTCTGTCTTCCATGTGTTGTAATCACCCAGGTAAATACGCTGTACTTGATCTAAAATTAAAATGAAAATAATTATTTAGCAGAAAATTTTGAGAAAAACTATGATTTATTTATATTTCCATTTCTATTTTTTTTTCTCTGTGATAACTTTGAAAGTTAGCGGAGTTGATTATTGATAATTCTACCGAAATTTAAATTAAGCAGATCAATAGATCAGGAGCTAAGGAGGCCTAATATGTATGCAAATCTCGTGCGCATCTGTCTCTGTGTCTGAGGCTAAAGAAGCCAAATATGCATGTAAATCGCATGCAGCTGCACTTGTGCTTGACAAAAATGTTTGTATCATCTGTCCTTAATTTCTGAATTTCATACGACGGTAGCTGTAAATCCAATGTAGACTTCGTTTGATTTTATGTCTCTATATATTAGAGAGTTTTTTTTCCTAAGAAAATTATCATTAATAATAAACATGACAATCAAGAAGTAACAATATGTAAGTACCGGTTAATGTTTGTGAGGGGAGTAGTTATTTAGAGATAATTGAATAAATACAAACCCAAAAGCTCTGTCTTCCATGTGTTGTAATCACCCAGGTAAATACGCTGTACTTGATCTAAAATTAAAATGAAAATAATTATTTAGCAGAAAATTTTGAGAAAAACTATGATTTATTTATATTTCCATTTCTATTTTTTTTTCTCTGTGATAACTTTGAAAGTTAGCGGAGTTGATTATTGATAATTCTACCGAAATTTAAATTAAGCAGATCAATAGATCAGGAGCTAAGGAGGCCTAATATGTATGCAAATCTCGTGCGCATCTGTCTCTGTGTCTGAGGCTAAAGAAGCCAAATATGCATGTAAATCGCATGCAGCTGCACTTGTGCTTGACTTCAGTGGGCGACGACTGTTGAAATTTGCATGGGAGTCCTCATGTAATTTAAATATTTGTCTATATATTATAAGTATAAATCTACAATTTTATTTCATTGTGAAATGGAAATATAAGGAATCCTTATCTAGTTAGTATAGTATGCCAGGGAAATCAACGATAGTGGCAAACATGGGATAACTTATGCTTTGTTCTCCTTAATTTGCCTTGTCATATACATTTCTACTGAATATATGCATGTATATATTTATATTTTTCATTGTTATATTAATAATGTTTACTTGCACATGTATGATTTTGACCTTGTATTGTGGAAAGGACTTATATAGGCAGTGCCTGCTGTCCAATCCAATTATGTTTTATTATAATAAAATATTGTTTAAATTAAAATTAACTTATGCATAACGGGCTTCGACCGATACGCAAATTATCTCATGTTTCCCACTATCGTTGATGCCCTGGCATACCATACAAACTAGACAGTGATTCCTTAAGCAAATCATTAAGTTCTATTGCAGTATGTCAATTCTGAATTTGTACCTCTGTTATAAAGTATCATTGCATAATAATATTAGTATACAACGTAAAATTTTCGGAATATTCTCCAATGGCAATCCATGAACAATTATCCAAACTCCCAAGGGATGGATGAACGGATGCTAGTTCAATCTTATCCGCCGTAAATACTGTGTACATGTATTGTTTTGTAAAGGTCGGGGAAAAAAGCTAAGGATATGCGCAGGGCTCCGAGTGTCACCGTTGATTACGCGTGGAGATGTACAACAACAATGAACATAAACAAATAAAAAGCATATCCTCAGATTTGAATTCGGCATGTAATGTTTCGTGATCTTCACAAAGGTCACAGAGGTCAATATCAATATAATAAAGCTGTAAAATTTCTGACGTTGTACATGTAATATCTTTAATACAAAAAGCATTTTAATCGGATTCTTAAAATGAAGATAAATAATGACGTATGACTGCGTTCGAACATTTGGACGGAAAGACCTGGTGGCTGTTCACAAGGAAAGAAAATCTTTCAATAACAGACTTTAGACTGGCGGATATAAATTCTACGTTTAAATAACGTCACCCCAAAATGCCAAAATCTATGAATGATTGAGAAAAAAACATAACAAACAAAAATTTTAATCAAATGAGTATTTACTAATTTAGGTATATTAAAAATTGCAAATATTATGTAGCATGAAGGCTTTTTGTTGATGTTTAGTTAATCTGTTATTCTGAGAGACATATTTAAAATATGTAAAATTACCCTTAAACAGTGTCCAAATGTTAATTTTGTGTATACAATGTAATTATAGCTGCTAAAAAATTAAGGAGACGAGAGTACAAACTCAAAATATATGTTATTTTTTTCCGAAATGCAAAGAGGGTGTTGCAGTTCTCTTGTTATTTCCTTTAAATCTGGAGAAGATTTAAAGAAGGATTTTTATGTTGCAGAAAATTATATTTAATTTTTTTTTCGAATGCAACAATATATAAAGCACAACGAGAAACAATATTTGGAAGGTGTGTATTGACTTTAAAATTGCCATTAAATGATGTGAAAATTAGTCTTACGGCAAAATATTTCCATTCTATTTTTTTTCTCTGTGATAACTCTTTGAAAGTAGTCGGAGTTTATTTTTAGACATTTCTGCCGGAATGTAAATTAGGAAGGTAGATATGTCAGGAGCTAAGGAGGCCTAATACGCATGCAAATCTCGTGCGCATCTGTCTCTGTGTCTGACGCAAGGGGGCCAAATATGCGTGTAAATCTCGTGCGGCTGCCTTTGTGTTTGACGTCAGTTGGTGAGTACTATTGAAATTGGCATGGAAGACCTCGTGTGATTTAAGTCTACGTCTACATTTTCGAAGTCTAAATCTACAATTTTATTTCACATTGAAAGGGAAATAGAAGGAATCACTGTCTAGTTTTGAGAGTATGCCAGGGACATCAACAATGGTGGGAAACATGGGATAATTTGAGTATAACGGGCTTGGCCCGTTATGCAAATTATCCCATGTTTCCCACTATTGTTGATGCCCTGGCATACTCTCAAAACTAGACAGCGATTCCTTAAATATATCAGATTTTTGATTTTTAAATAGGGAATCCCCATTGTTCTGTAAAAGTGCCTCGTTGACACAAAATAATTTTGTTATATACTCAAACAGGCAGGAATTTTCTTAAAAACTGCTATTTCCGATTTTTGTTTCAAGGAGACACATTTTTGAAAAACGCATAAATTAAATAAAAATTGTTCTCCAAAGGAAATGCAAAAGGTGTACTTTAGATAACAATGCAAAACCATTGTATCCGAAATGGTCTAGTGGATATGCTGGTGGGCTTCCTAGCCAATACTTGTACCAGGGAATGGGTTCAAATCTAGGTATGGGTCATTTTTGCATATTTTTTCGACATGAAATGGGCAATGAAATTATATATTTATTTGAAAGAGTGTAGAGAAGGAATGTCAAGAAATTAATTAAGTAATAACTATATTTTATAAATGCAGGATTAAATTGCTTTCCTTGATATTATGTGACTTAAAACTAATGCTTTGGTTAGTTTTGTCTTGGAACAAAATAAATGACTGTATTAATTAAATAATTTCTTTCTTTACATACTGTGGTTATTGCAATTTTGGTCTCTCATTTAGTAGCCAAGATTTGATTTGAAACAAATAAAATATCTTGGTTGTAGTACTAACAGTGTGATTATTGCACGCAGTTTTATTTCATCAAAAAATTTTCGCACGATATATACGGTATTTTTTTTTCAAAATGCTGCTTTAGCCATTATGCTTTTTGTTGGTCCAGTCTCTTTCGTGCAAAATGACGAGTGTGCGTTTTGCTGCACCAAGCAGGAAATACCTGCTGTAAACCTGGTCCTCTACGTAGTTCTATCTATTATTAGACATAAAGAGGGTATTTAAATATCATTCTCGATTTATAGGTACATGTAATAATCGTGAGTTTCTGCAACACTCTCTTTCTCTAAAAACCTGTCAAACGTAGAATTAACTTTGGGCTGCCTAATATGTCATCTTTTATTTAAAAAAAAAAACTTACTTTAGTCTATCTGCCTGATTTCAGAAACTCATTTATGAAACACAAGTAATATAATTTTGTACAAGTACCCCTCGAGAGATATTTAAAAACACATTTACAAGAAGTGTATGTGAAACACTTATGCTCATGTATGGCAGCTTATGGCGAAGTTTCTCAATGCAAGTCAAACTCCCAAGTTCAAGGATAAAAGGTTATAATTATTGGTTTCCAAAGTTATGCTTTGTCACCAGAAATACAGCTGTACAACTGTGAAATATGAAAGCGCTAGTGCGTATTACCTTAACTTTAAAAGTTATGGCAATTGTTAAAGTTTTCAAAATAGAGTCAAACAGTCAGGTCAAGGTAAAAGGTCCTAAAAAACGCATCCCCTGTGAAAGGGTTTATCACAATGAATACACACGTGAAGTACATGTATGAACGTATAAAGTATGCATTTTTTAGGGGGGGGGGTGTTGTAAAAGTGAAAGTAAAAACTATTTCAATTAACATAAAATTGATGTTAAATTTTACGTAAATTTGATCTTAATTTTGTATTGAATAAACTTTAAAATGGTTTACATAAAACAACGTTTAGGTTAGAAGCATTTGTAGCATTATATTGAAGATATCTGATTAAAATTATTTTTGATTGAATTGGTTACCCATTACTCAATTGGATATATTCAAATTCCTGTATAAGCTCGATTAACATTCATTTATCGTTACATGTAATTATATACCGTAAAATTAATATTATTTTCATTTTAAATTAATGTTGGAAAAATTAACTGTATAGAACTTTGCCCTACCATATATATGTAACACCTCTTATTTAGGGATCATGAAATGCACGATTTTGGAACAGACACATTTCGACAGCACAACTGTGAATTACGTTTGTTTGTTTTATACTCCGAAGCAGAGAAAATGTTTTCAAAAAAATAATGCATCTTTTCTTTATTATTTATACAGTTCTTACCGTTCACGGTAGCCTAGTGGTAGAGCGTTCGCTTCGTGATCGGGAGGCCCGGGTTCGATTCTCGTTCCCGGCGCCGCGTCAAACCTAAGACGTAAAAATAGGTAGCGACTGTTCCTTCGCCAAGCGCTCGGCATCAAAAGTGAAAGTCACGGGTCTTTCGGATATGACCTTAAAAACGTAGGTCCCGTGTCACTGTAGGCGCTGGCACGATAAAGAACCCTCACTGCTCAATGGCCCTGAGTGCCGAGTATAGGTCTAAATTTGAAGCCCTTCACCGGCATACGGTGACGTCTCCATATGAGTGAAAAATTCTCAAGAGGGACGTTAAACAATATACAATCAATCAATCAATATACAGTTCTAATCTAGCAGGAGAACGACTGGCCCAGGGACTGTTAATTTTGAAAGTTTGGTAGAACACTCAATGCTTATATATTACAGTCATGTTAACAGTTTTACGGCTTGACATTCAGAAGTAAAGAAGATTACATTCTATTTAGTAGATTTTCATCACCCCACAGCTAGGGCTCCCGCGGAGTCAGTGACCATGAAAAAAATTTTTTGGTCCTCTTCACGCATAGTTGCTATTATAATAGATGCTATCATGATATGCCCAATTAGTTAAAATTGATTGGCCTTTTTCAGGGATGATTGATTGAATGTTTGTATATTATTTCACGTCCATCTCGGGATTTTTTCACTCATATGAAGACGCCACCACTTGTTGGTGGAAAACTGCAATTTTTGTTCTATACTCAAGACTCAGTGCCCTAGAGCAGGAAGGGGTCTTTTCGTGACAGCACTTACTACGACACGGGGCATCAGTTTATACGGTCTCATCCGAAGAACTGGTCTCCATGTCCCACTGTGGAATTCGAACCCACGACGTAAGTACCAACTCCTTACTTCGCGACTCTGGAGAAGATGCTCTAATCACTGCACCAGGCGGGCGACCTTTCGGGGAAGTGTTCAAATGTTAAAAAAACATCGCACGTCGGACTACACGCGATGCAAGACGGCAAATGAAAACATATAGGAATAGGTTACCTGAGATAAATCTAAAACTGCCTATAATTCTAACAATTATTAAATGAAGAAAATTTCACACCTTTTCTTATAATTATCATAATTATACCTTTAATGTAGGAAAACATGGTGCAGAAGATTTGTTTCTTGAAGAATCCTCATTTACGCGGCTTAGTTAATATGTAATGATCTTGATTTCATTCAAAATAGTAATCAACTGTTATTAAAAAAAACATCCCAAATCAATACAGTGAGCTTTATCAAATATTATTCCCCGTCTTTTGTGTTGAGAGAGAGACTGGTAAAATTACGAATAGGTGTTTCTCTTTGTTCAGGGACATTGCATATTTCATTTTTTGTTGCACTTCTTCAGTTCTTGTGTATTGTTGGTATTATTATCATTTTCCTCTAGTGAGATCCCTTAAAACATAAGAGTGTTTTATTCTATTCAATTCACCTCAAAAACAGGAATTACAGAATAAAATTCAGGAAAAGAATTACCTGGGAACGTTTCATCCACCTTTTCTTCCAACAACTCTTTAGCTTCATCTTTAAAAAAAATACAATTAAGAAGATGAAAAAACAAATTCATAGATCGCCTGAAATTAAGAACAATTTAATGATACAGTATCAAAAATACAAAATATATGGACCATCTTGAAAATGAATAAGAGGTTCATGTCTCCCATTTTTCTGACTTTTCAGTCTTTAAAAATTTTGAAAAGGGCAATAACTCCTTCTAAGGTTTCAAGCATTTTTATTATACATGTAGTACTTCTAATGTAAAAAAAAATTCAGATATTCATAACTCATAAGTCTGTTATAAGTAGCATGTATTTCAGAACTTTTAGCATCATAGTTATGCTTTTGAGCCTGTTGTTATATACTTTATAATACTGTTCATAAAAATGTACACTTTTGTATGTTGACATACATCTAGTTATTTGTGTTTCCGACCTTAAATAATATGACATCTTATGCATTTCTAGCAACAATTAGTATATCTAAACTTTATTGCACGAAAATGTAGTTTTTGTAATTTGAACCTAAGAATTGGGAGGATAAAGAGATCTTAATTCAATAAGTCTTATGTAACCTATTTCCCTTTTTTCAGAGAGAGAGAGAGAGAGAGAGAGAGAGAGAGAGAGAGAGAGAGAGAGAGAGAGAGAGAGAGAGAGAGATAGAGAGAGAGAGAGAGAGAGAGAGAGAGAGAGAGAGAGTTTAATGAAAGTATACCTCTGGTATCATCTTCATGAAAAGACGGCTCTATTTGTCTTGGAACATTGTAACGATTTTCCTTTGGTGTTCTGGTCTTATCTTTAAAAAAGTGATACTCAATGTAACATAAAAACCTTTATTACATTCAGATCAAAAACAGGTAACACAGCATAAAATTTCCAAAATAAGCAACCTAGAGTTCCATCCACCTTTGCTAGCAACAACTCTTTACCTTCAACTTTAAATAAATGAAAAAAAACAGTGGAATGAAATTTAGAAGAATGACATAATATAATAAAATATACCATCTATTTTTACATATTGAATACTATTCTGTAAAACGTACATACTTGAGATATGTTCTTGTGCATCATTTTTCTGACTCTTTTTTCTTCTCCAAAGAACGACAGCTAATATTAGAATAACAGCAAGTATGAAGAGGAAGGCAACTAGACCGCCCACAATCTCTGCTACATGAGATGTTTCTGGAGGGGGTATTGTCGGTTGCACGTCCAGTGTGGTGTTGCTTGAAGTAGTGTTCAGTGTGCTATATATAATAAGGCAAATCAAGTTTATGCAAAGGAAAAATGGAAGGCGAACACGCTATAATATAACCAATTCAAACTGGTAATAGGTCGAAAGAACGGTAATATTTATATTATATCTCTTCAATCAAAGAATCAAGAAGAAAAAATAAATTAAAGTACAGATTAGAGAAAGTAAATTGAGCTCACTCGCATTGTCTGACCTGCTCAGATATTTGCATAATATATTTATTGATCACGAATAAAACAATCATTAATAAAACTTGAGCTCGTGCTAATGTTTTCATATCACACCTGTAGTTCTCTTACAAATCACATACTTAATTGTCAGTGCATTTTTAGAATTTTCCTGAAAGTACAATATAATTAAAAGAAATAAATTTAGAAAAATACAAATGCGTCTTTGTATAAGAATGGCATTGCAACCGAGCTGGGACTCTTAAAAAGCGAAAAATTATCTTTCCAAATTATCCCTCTCCTTGCAAGGTCACGAAAGGAAAATAACGCGATCGCCATGCCCAGTTTTCTGTCTGACTTTTTCCAAAAATCCATGTTTTTTTTCTTTTAAACATTTTAAGTTACCTAAATCCAATGTTCCAATGAGCTTTCCTTATCACATTTTGTCCATTTGTTCCCGTAGTTTTTCCGTCAATGAAATTTTTGACAATTTACACCTTTTCAGATCTACCACTGGGCCAATTTCAACCAGACTTACTACACATTAAACATTCCTTGATTAAGGGAATTCAAATTTATTTAAAGTACCAAGCTTTCTTTCAAGGTGAAATATTGACGAAATAGTGAAAAAAAAAACTGTTTTCCTACAAATATTACTGGACCACTGGGCCAAAAGATTTTTAAATCTATATGAAATATTCTACATATACCTACAGTGACATGCCAAAATTGATACAACTTTTTCCCGAAGTTTTTTTTTTTTATGTTTTTTTATTCTCTTTGCATTTTGATATATAATTCAAAATCAAAGCACTTTTTAAAAAAATGTTGAGTTGATACAAATAATATGGAGTATGATTTCCCATTGCACCACATTTCAGTTGCTTCCCCTTTTTAACTCTCTAGTGTTTTCATTGTAAACAATCGAGAGCAGACGACAAGAAATGTCAGGGGAACAAAGAAAACTGGCTTTAGATTTGTACCTTCGAGGTGAAAAACAAAGTGATTTGGCAGAAATATTTTCTGTGAAAAAATCTACAATTTATAGACTTGTGAAGAAATACGAGGGTCATTCAATAAATAATGCAACATATCATCTAAAATTAAGAAAAGAACGTAATACATATTGTTAATACTTTCAATCGGTAAAGGCATTTCCTGTTAAGCTTTACTTGTGTCTTAGGTCTTTGTATCTATAAACAGAAATCCTCAGCATACGCATCTTTATGGATGCCCCAAAGACACTGATGAATATCATTTTCCATGACATATTTGCCGTTGTACAATCTTCCTTGGATTGTTTTCATGTGTTATGGAAATGAAAAGTTCTCACAGTGGCTATGATCAAGCTAATATGGGGGCCTGAAAAGTCTTATAATTTCTTTTCTTCAGAATCCTATTTATTTCTCTATGCATATTTGCAGCTGCTTTGTCAGTCACAAGAAAAAATATCCTGATCACCAAATTTTGGACTTCTTTTTCTGGAAATCCTCTAAACTTTCCTTTTTAAAATTTGAACATAAAACTTAACATTGCTAGTCATTCATTTCGATGTATGTACATATTTTAATGGACCTTTTTAATTACACAAAAATAATAAAACATGTTTGGAGCCATTGCTTCTCTTTATCATTATTACATGACACCTTTTTCTTTGATTCACATTTTTTTATCATTACTTTTATTTTTACGGCTTTAAAAAGTGCACAAATATTTCGTCAAACATTTAGCAAGTTTACCAATTTGTCTATTTTGTTTAAACAGTTTTTAAATAGATCGTTGTCAAATTCAACGCATGTTTTCTCTTGGGTAATTGTGAGAAAATAGGGTACCTATCTGATGGAAATATTGTTATGTTTTTCCTTTGTCAAAAGTCTACAAAATGCAGTGGCGATCAAAATATTAGTCCTGTATAATATGTTTACATGAAAAATATTACATTTTCAAATTTCATGTGGCACATAAAGTCGATAATTTTTGGTGTCCCCACAAATTTCAATTTACCACATTGACTGTTATAATTGAACTTGTTTTCTTTCTTCTGAATTTTTTTAATCCATTTAAAAAGTATACAGCGTCAAAGACATTTTTTCTAAATATGAAAAAATATATCATAATATGAGGTTTTCGGCGACTTTTGTAAAATGCACAATTTTCATGCAAATACGCTCTTATTTCCATCTTCTTACAAAGATAATTTATAAACAGTTTTCAGCTCAGTGTAGTGACCATGCTTACTTTAGAAATAAGTTTTTTAGCGAAGACAATATAAAAATTCATAGGATTTTTTTTGTGTTTAAGATCTCTTTAACAGAACTTTTCAAATATAAAAAATTAAATAACATGCCTCACCCTTTATTATCATATACTGTGAATTGCATTACTTATTGAACGGTCCTAATATATCAATAGGGAAAGTATGAAAAAGAGCTCCAATAGAGGTAGGAAGAGTCTGATTGATGAGAGGGATGACAGAATTTTGATTCGGACTGTGAAGAAAAGTAGAAGACAGACTTTGAATAATTGTGGATAATTTCAACCAACACGCTACGGACAAAGCGTTTGTTAGGGCTGTTCAGATGAAACTTCATTCTCATTGTATTCATAGACACAAAGTAATGACTATTGGAGAAACTCAGATAGTGATAACAAACGAAAATCGTCTGTTTGTGTGGAGAACATGAGAATGTTTTAGATTGTCTTGAATGGCCATCACAGTCACCTGACCTCAATATCATTGAAAATGTCTGGCTAATTCAAAAAATTCGACTGAGATAATCACTGGCAGCAATTAATCCAAAAATGTTTTGATCTCTGGAGTTATGAACATTTGGTCCTCTCTAACTGTCTCTTATATAAGAAACTTATACTGAACTATGGAACGCCATAGCTGCCTTACGTGGCTATTTCATATTATGCTGTAGTTATTTTATATGAAGATAATGCTCTTTAATATGAAGGTGGTGCTCTAATATATGAAGATGGTGCTCTTTTATATTATGCTGTGGTTATTTTATATGAAGATGGTGCTCTTTTATATGAAGGTGGTGCTCTATTATATGAAGATGGTGCTCTTTTATATTATGCCGGGTTATTTTATTTTATATGAAGATTGTGCTCTATTATATTATGCTGTGGTTATTTTATATGAAGATTTTTTATGTGAAGGTGGTTTTTAAAAGATATTTAATGTCAAGGTATTCCTCATATTTTTGAAGATTAAATTTAATACTGAGTTTAACAGCCATTACCTCGGAATGTTGAAAATAAAACAAATACTAGTACTAGTAACCGATGTATTTAAAATCATTTGAATACACCACTGCTAGTTCCTCGTTTTTTTCTTAGGTACTTGGTTTCAGGATGGTGTATTTTGTGTATTAAATAAATGTTTTCCCAAGTGTGTCTAAATACACTCGAAAACATAAAATAAAAATGATCACTAAGATTAGCACTTTGGAAGATGTCGTCTTACTAAATATAGTACATGTAAGAGTGTAGGTACGACAGTTGCCATTTTTGGAAAATCTAGAGGGATTGTCTCTGTCATTCTGGGACGCCTCTACATTGTACAGTATCAAGACGTTTTTGTTTACTGCATTTCGTACAAAGTTTAAATTGGTAGACGATTGAAGGGCGTTATTTAATCATTTTTAAATGTAGATTTCACCCGAAACTCTACCCAAAACTGGTAGGAAAAGTGTAGATATTGATTAAAATCAGGAGTGAACCGAGCCGGGTACCCCGAAATTTCGAAGATTGCAACTGTCGTACCATCATTTGTCATCTTTCTTTTTTTAAATATAGACAGTAATGTGGCATTTTTAAAACCTACTGATTTCAGTATTTTTTTTATTCTATTGAGTTTATTCAGACACAGCTAGGAAATAACATAATGCACAAAATACACCATCCTGAAACCAAGCGCCTATTGAAAAAAAGAGCGGGAACTAGCAAAGGCGAATTAAATAGATTTTAGTTTTTACTTTCAATATTTAGAGATAATAGCTGTTAAACTCAGTCTTTAAAAATATGAGGAATTCCAAGTAACCATCTTCACAGTATAAATGAAAAAGCCTGATAATATAAGAACATTATTTAATAAAGCACCATCTTCATATAAAATAACCATTGAGCATAATATAACAGAGCACCATCTTCATATAAAATAACCACAGCATAATATAATTGAGCACCATCTTCATATAAAAGAGCACCATCTTCATACAAAATAACCACAGCATAATATAATAGAGCACCATCTTCATATAATAGAGCACCATCTTCATATAATAGAGCACAATCTTCATATAAAATAACCACAGCATAATATAATAGAGCACCATCTTCATATAAAAGAGCACCATCTTCATATAAAATAACCACAGCATAATATAATAGAGCACCATCTTCATATAAAAGAGCACCATCTTCATATAAAATAACCACAGCAAAATGGAGTTTTATGAAGAGACTTACTTTTACATTCGACAGCTGATTTTTACATTTTAGTAATGGGAGTTGGTCACAGTTTAAATTGTAAAAGTCAGTCGTCGAATGTAAAAGTAAGTCTCTTCATAAAGGAGTTTTATGAAGAGACTTACTTTTACATTTGACAGCTGACTTTTACATTTAAGTGATTGGAATTTGTCTATATTTAAATTGTAAAAGTCAGTCGTCAATTGCAAAAGTAAGTCTCTTCATAAAACTCCAAAAGAGCACAATCTTCATATAAAATAACCACAGCATAATATAATTGAGCACCATCTTCTCATGAAGTAGCCACATAAGGCAGCTATGGCGTTCCATACTGAACAATTCCAAGAATATTATTTGCTGTTATTTCTGCGAAAGGTCATTGCATTAAATACTGAAAATTTCAAGTAAGTACCTTTTATAGTTTTGAGCTCACCTGAGCCGAAGGCTCAAGTGAGCTTTTCTGATCAAAATTTGTCCGTTGTCTGTCGTTGTCGTAGTCGTTGTCGTTGTCGTCGTCGTTGTCGTAAACTTTTCACATTTTCATCTTCTTCTCAGGAACCACTGGGCCAATTTCAACCAAACTTGGCACAAAGTATCCTTGGGTGAAGGGGATTCAAATTTGTTCAAATGAAGGGCCACACCCTTTTCCAAGGGGAGATAATCATGAATTAGTTAAACATTAATGGCATTTTTAAAAAATCTTCTTCTCCAGAACCGCTGGGCCAGGAAAGATGAAACTCATGTGGAATCATCCTCAGGTAGTGTAGATTCACGTTTGTTCAAATCATGGCCCCTGGGGAAGGGTGGGGCCAAAATGGCCGACCCAAGTTTTACATAGGAATATACAGGAAAAATCTTTAAAAATCTTCTCCAGAACCACTGGGCCAGGAAAGATGAAACTCTCGTGGAATCATCCTCAGGTAGTGCAGATTAATATTTGTTCAAATCATGACCCCCGGGGCAAAGATGGGGCCAAAATGGCCGACCGAAGTTTTACATAGGAATATATAGGAAAAATCTTATAAAAAATCTTCTTCTCCAGAACCACTTGGCCAGGAAAGATGAAACTCATGTGGAATCATCCTCAGGTAGTGTAGATTCACGTTTGTTCAAATCATGACCCCCGGGGCAAGGGTGGGGCCAAAATGGCCGACCCTAGTTTTACATAGGAATATTTAAGAAAAATCTTTAAAAATCTCTTCTCAAGAACCACTAGGACAGGAAAGATGAAACTCATGAGGAATCATCTTCAGGTAGTGCAGATTCAAGTTTGTTCAAATCAAGAACCCTGGGGCGAGGGTGGGGCCAATATGGCCGACCCAAGTTTTACATAGGAATATACAGGAAAAATCTTTAAAAATCTTCTTCTCCAGAACCACTGGGCCAGAAAAGATGAAACTCATGTGGAATCATTCTCAGGTAGTGTAGATTCATGTTTGTTCAAATCATGACTCCGGGGCAAGGATGGGGCTATAATGGCCGACCCAAGTTTTACATAGGAATAATAGAGGAGTAATCTTTAAAAATCTTCTTCTCAAGAACCACTGGGCCAGGAAAGATGAAACTCATGTGGAATCATCCACAGGTAGTGCAGATTCAAGTTTGTACAAATCATGACCCCTGGGGCTAGGGTGGGGCCAAAATGGCCGACCCAAGTTTTACATAGGAATATAAAGGGAAACTTTTTAAAATCTTCTTTTAAAGTACTTCAAAGCTATGATTAGTGATATTTATATGGAATCATTCTCAGGTAGTGTATATTCTAGTTTGTTCAAATGATGAACGCCTGGAGGGGGGGTGTGTGGAGTAAATTCAAGCCTGATGTGCTCAGGTGAGCACTGTGGCCCCTGGGCCTCTTGTTTGAATTACTATGGTTTGAATAGGCAAGAAATTTTGTCTAGAAACAATGACATCAAGAGGAAATTGCATCAATTTTGGCACGTCACTGTGGGTTAGATTTGCATTTGTTCAGAACATGGTCCACGGTGTTGTTGGGGGCAATAATGTGAGATCAACATTATAGTTATATATTTTTAGAGTATATTTTTAAGAAAACACCCTGTTATATGTCTAATATGTCTAATTTTTACTTATTATTAAGAAAGCATCCTCCAATAGCTCAGATTCTAGCTTTTATAAATAACTCCATGGATTGATGAAACAACGGGGAATCAAAATAATGCCTACATGTAGTACTATACAGGAAGCGATCTTTGTTTAAAAAATCTTTTAAAAAATAGCAAATGCATGTAAAATCTTATTGAATATAGAATCATGCCAGGGTAGTGTATACAGTATATTAGTTTCTTAAATCATAACCCCAGGGAGTAGGATCATAATTGGGATGAACTTTTTTTTACGTAGGAATGAATCAGGAAAAAAGAACTTTAAAATAGGCATAGTTATGTTTTGTCATATGTGATTTGGAAGCATCCTCAGTTAGTACTGATTCTTGTTTGTTCAAATAATGGTTGCAAAGAATTAGATGGGGGTCATAATACAGCATCATTTTCTTTTACATTGAAATAATTTATCGTGAAAATATTTCAAATATTCTTCCCTTGAACAGGTAGAGGAAACTACCTTATATGGATATTGTTGCGATTTCTCACAGAGGTGCTCACAGTAAACAATGATCCAAACCAGTGAATGAGCCGAAAAACATGATGGTCTACTACATGTTTATTTCTACTACAAACATTTGGGTCAGGGACATTTAGAAAAATCACCTAACAATCTTTTGAAATGTATAGTATTTATGAAAAATACGAAGTTTAATTAGGTACTAAGTAAGATTCTCCATGATCACATTAACAAAGAATGTCAGTTTTCCATATTAAATAGTACTTTGAAATACCGCTCACAAAGTCTTCACATGTAAATAAGACTCAAGTTTTTTAACTCGATATTGGTGAATTTGCCATGTAACTAGTTTAATTAGTTGTTGCTCAGTTATTTGTTACTACAAATTAAAGTTGCACTAAAAAACTTAAAGTTGCACTGATTTTTTTTAATTTACCTGTTATATGAATTATCATATACATTGATCATAGAACGTGAGTTGCATATATTTTGAAATTGTATACGTTGTAAACATTGACAATACGTGCACGTGACCACACCTCAGAGTTGATTGATTTCGGACCAAGAAATAGTCACATGAAATTGACTTTCCACTGACAGTACAGCACGGTGAAATCTGTCAACAAACAGACTTGTACATGTACAATGGAGTGGGGGAAATTCTAATTATTTTCATTGTAAACCATTTGTATATATATGTGAGCATAGAATTAGTGGTAATTGATGTTCTTATTGTATTAAGGAGGCTAGCGGGTCAACACATTATTTTTTTTATTAACCACCAGATAAAACTTTTATTTTTAGATAAGATATCTTGAACTGTCAACTATCATTTGGCAAAGAAAATAATCATGAATTTTAGTTTTAAATTTTGATCATTTTGTTATATCTTTACATGGAGTTCTTCTTCTAAAGGAGATCAAAATAGTCTAAAAATGGCCGCGACCACCCAGTTTCTTTCAAGGTATCACACCGGTAATTGTTTTCACTATATAATTCTATATAGAATAAAAAATCGTTAAAAATCAGGTATTTGTTTACATGAAAAAATAATTAGCAGGAGGTGTTAAACATTACCTGTCACATTAGCTGACACCAAAAAACAGGGTACCCACACGGCATTTTCGGACTTTTTCCATCTGCAAACACGGCTACCCTCAAATCCATGTGTTTTCACTGTGTTTATAAACACCTCGAGTGCACTACAGGAAGTACCCTCCTATGCCATGAAAAAAATAGTTCCTGTCCAAAACCTTTATTTATTCACAAAGTACATAAAATTTACTAGGCACAGGTACCAAAGTTGTAAAAATGGCATGGAAGAAAATAGAAAAACGCTTCAAAAGAAAAGAAAATTAATTCTATATTATATGGACCTACATTTGACTAAGTTCATTTTGATTGGTCAATTACCGGTGTGATACCTTGAAGGACCTTTGAAGGTGTTCGATTTTTTCCATTTTTGCACCTGAGATTCATTAAATAATTGTCCCCAACATCCCTAAGTCTGTTGATCTAAATCCCCTTATTTCTGAAGATATGAAGCATTTATCTCCGTTACTCCAGAGCAGTCAAGAACAACACACACAGCTCTCTGGAAGCAGTCATTTGTGCATCTTTTGAAGCAGAATTTCATCATTAAATGAATCAGCTTGGCAACCAATTTTTTTTATCTGTGGAGAGTATATGCTTTGTTCTTCACAACAAACAGAAAAGAGTTTACAAGTCTAAGACCATTATGTAATTATTACATAACAAAGTTGCATTTTCCCCTTCAAAGAATGAACAAAAATACAGAAATTGTTAAATACTGGGTTGATAATGAAAACTGTATCTGGTCAATCTATGTTCCAAATAAAGCCTAGGTATGTGTCTACAAGCTGCTGTGCAGAAGTTTATCTAAATGCAGTGTTGTAACTCAGGGCAGTCAAAATGATATCAGCATCTAGGGAGGTTCTTCACAGCTCCCACACTCCATTAAACTGGCTTTGATGATAAGAAACTGGAGACAACAATTCAGATGTAATTTATTGTTGTGATTTATGCAACTGGCGTTCTCTTAAGACACAAATTAGCCATGAAATTTCAATTTAACATGCATAATTATTCTCTTTTCATGGATTTACTCAGGAATTCCAAAGGTGTTTAATGAATTTCCATGATTTATGCAAGATTATATCTTTTTGTTTCAACAAATTGACATAAAAAATAAACATTTTAATTTTAAAATATAAATATTAAACATTTTAATGATTTTGAACACTTTTCTATGAGACAAAATGCATCACAGAGACCAGATTCAGGACATCCTCCATGATTCTTTGAGGTGGGTGGGTGTACAAAAACTGCTGATAAAATTTATAGGAAGTGATCTGAGAAGAAATGTGCACCTTATTAGCTGAATTATAGTTATTCTGATATTTCAATTATGTAAATATGCCAAATTTCTTCATCAGTTAAATTTGGAATTTATTAATATTTCAGTACAATGATATACTTAATAGATCATGCTCATATAAGCATCACTGACTGAGACTTAATTCAAAAGTGACAGTCAACACCTACATATAAATGAAAAAATAACAAAAAACAGTCTCCGACAAACTGAAAAACATGAATGTCAGCTGCGAAAGCATAAATAAAGTCCTAAGAACCACAAGAGGCATGCCATGGTGCTAAGTGACATTCTGCACTACATGTATGATGCATGATTAGAACTCAGAATAAGTATTATCATGCAGACCTTGACAGTATTTCAGGATTTTTTGGTCATAACCTTCCTTACTGTGAAAAATTCTTAATGAATTTTACTTACGTAGCTTATGTATTAAGTTTATTAGACAGATCTGACTCATTTCATTATTTCTGTTCTTCCAATGCAGTAATGTATGTATCACTGGAGGTCTGAATAAATTAAAATAAATCATGTGTCTTTAGAAATTATCATTCTGTGAAAACATTTTTACTTGTTTACATTTTATCGCAGTTGTCGCTTGTGCTAAAAATTCATTCGCAAACCTAGAATTAGTCTATTCTTGAAAAATCAGCTTTAACACCCTTTACCGCAAAGTCTGTAGACACTATAATTGACTGCGGTCAGCTGGTGCAAATAATGTTAAGTCATATAAAATGAAAAAACCATATTCTCTGACTTCTTTCCAAATTTTAGATGCATAATGCAACCTTTTTAGTCATATTTTAAAGTATTGAGTCAGAGTAAAAACTAACCTATTGTTAATTTTTAAACAGAAATCTGTGAAAAATAATGTAAATTCTAATTCTAATTTTAAAATTGTGTGTTTTGAAACAAAAAATTAATAAAATCACATATTTTGTTGAAATATGCCTTTTAAAAATGAAAAATGTCTTTAATAAGGATTAAAATGATTTTTCATAATCACCTTCAAGGTATCACACCGGTAATTGTTTTCACTATATAATTCTATAAAGAATAAAAATTCGTTAAAAATCAGGTATTTGTTTACATGAAAAAATAATTAGCAGGAGGTGTTAAACATTACCTGTCACATTAGCTGACACCAAAAAACAGGGTACCCACACGGCATTTTCGGACTTTTTCCATCTGCAAACAGGGCTACCCTCAAATCCACGTGTTTTCACTGTGTTTATAAACACCTCGAGTGCACTACAGGAAGTACCCTCCTATGCCATGAAAAAAATAGTTCCTGTCCAAAACCTTTATTTATTCACAAAGTACATAAAATTTACTGGGCACAGGTACCAAAGTTGTAAAAATGGCATGGAAGAAAATAGAAAACGCCTCAAAAGAAAAGAAAATTAATTCTATATATATGGACCTACATTTGACTAAGTTCATTTTGATTGGTCAATTACCGGTGTGATACCTTGAGTAGGTAAAATGCTTGAAAAAATGAATCACGTTTTTCTGAGAGCGACTTAAAAAAAATTTGCCTTTTCGAAACACATGCACGTATAGTATTTTTTGTAGTAACCCATAATGCAACTTATTGAGCTGATTGGTTGATTTGTCAGTCACTTTGGTTCCTCACTTAACATGTAAAATTATTCCGACGTCACAGGAAAAAAAAATTCCTCGACCTGTTGAACGGCATAGATGTGTTCAGTCATATTGACAAGAAAACACCGTCAGCTAATGTAGATTTAATTTCAATACAGTGAAACCTGTCTAATATTTTGTCCAAAATATTTGAAAATAAAAATATGCCAGAGTACAGTACCAACAAACCCAGTCCGGCCCGCGAAGTGAAAGTGACGTGTCTTTCTGATGAGATCTTAAAACAGATCTTCTATCGCAGAAAGCATTTTCACGGTAAAGAATCATTACTACCAACATGTAATTACAAAAGGTGATAGTATAGATCTAAATTTAAAGCCCTTCACCGGTACGAGATGACCTCTCTTTATGATTAAAAAATAACCAATTGTATTACAAAAGCAAGATTGAATCTATCTATCTATCAGTACAAATCTTCTTCTCAAAATCTGCATGATAGAAGAGCTTCTATCTATTCCATCTGACTGTATAAAAATTGTTAATTGATACTCTCTGTTAGGATAAAATGTATGTAGATAACGAACAGTATTCAAGATAAAAAATCCAGATCATAAATTATAATAGAAGCAGAGTAAACACGGACCTCAAAAACATCAGAGGCAGATACCATGGAGTAGTGAGTGTCTTAGTTAGGAGTGAGATCCCCCTATTTAATTTATAAACGCTTCCTACTGAGGCTACTCCCTTGGATAGCTGAGAATGCTTTGTAGGACGGACACAGCTAAGAAAATCCAGATAACAATTTCTAGGAATGGTCTGAGACAACTTTCTTTCAAGTTAATTCTTCTTTGTAGTGAACCACGGTATTAATTAGATTTAATTATAGTGCAATATAGAAATCCCTAGCTATTTAGTTTTTCCGGACAAAATGAAAACGTCAGTTAATCAAAAATGTACAATTTAAAATACTACATTCTAATTTACTTACATATTAGGACATGATGATTCAGCAAGATAGCAATTGTGCTGTGCATTGATGCTTTGACACGCAGAATCTAAATGATGATGAATAATTTAATGAAAAAATACATTTGATAAATCAAATTCAATACAAACAACAGAATGGCAATTTTAATTTTAAAAAAAGAAACATTTTTATATCATGATATAGTTGAGTATCTTACATTGGTATATTTCATTGCTTCGATATTCCTTTTCAGGACAACCTGAAAAAAATCCAAGGCAGTTGTTCCAGTAAAGATTTTCTCCATCGGTTTCCAAGCAGTTGCCTATTCAAGTATATATTTATGCATACGTATAAGAACTAAAATATATATATATGTCAAAGAAAACTTTCTAAGATGCTTCAATTTTTATTTGAAACTTGAACCATAAAAAATAAGTGTTTTAGGTTAAATTTCTTTTATTACTCACCTCTTTTTATTAACCCCATGATTCCATTGTAACATAGTTCTATAAGTCCAGTTTTGTCTGTGTTAGGGACACAGAGATACTGATTGTTCCCATACTTGTCCTGACCACACCCCAGCCTGGAGGAGGACTCTAATACCTCTGTAATGTTCTGGGGACACGAATCCACATATATGTCCATTTCTCCTGGAAAAATATTAAAAATTGTAATAACAAAATAAAGAAAATCCCAAACAATATATTACACTGTTGTCACTTAGCTAAAAGTGGGGAATCCTTTCCTATATTCATATCATTGTATCAGATGATTGTATCTTTTTGAAACATTGTAAAAAATAGATATATCTTTGAATCCGGATTGTAGATTCGATGGGAAGGAGCGAGAGGTAGATGTGTAGTTGGGCTTATACAATCCTCAAGCACCAGTGTCTCGGCCAAATATAAAATGGCTTCAATGTTTTCATTTTGTAAATTGTATGTTAGAGACATGTTTTACAAAAAATATAAAATGAAAAACATTTTCTACTTGTTAAATCGTGTAAGATTAAGTAAAGCCAATTTTTATGAACTTAAAACGAAAGTAGATATATTACTAAAGTAGCAGATTTAGATATGTAATTATTATGTAATCTATAAGTAAGACATTTTATTAAAATTACCTTACAAAATCACACTTCTGCCACTAAACCTCGGATATAGCCTTTCATTGTTCCACAAAAGACGAGTGATTCCTTCCCCTGACGTTCAATGTGTCCAAAGTAACCTTCACCTGGTTTAGATATTCGGGTTACTGTCTTTGTAAATAGCACAATTAGCTGTTCTCTTATATATAGAATATATTTAAATCCGTTCTGCTGTATTGAACCATGACAGACATATGAAAGGCAATAAACAAATGAATAAATCAATAAACCCATTTCAGTCAGATAAAGATGATACTTTTTGATCTAAATATGCCATCTTATTCGCCAAACATGATGGCCTGAATGGCATAAGAAATTTTGATGGGAAAGAAAGAAAAAAATGAATTAATAGAGGCTTTAAAAAACGTATTTCTGTAAGAAAAATAGAGTTAGCTTTACCTCAGTAATTAGTATACATGTTACAATATTGAACTAATACTTGGTTGAATAATTAAGGAATCTGGGAGAGTTATATACTGTAAAAGTGGTTATTTACGCGTGCGGGAAATTTACGCTACTTACGCGGTAAGCTAAAAACCGCGTAAATACCCCCGCGCGTATGGTCGCAAAATTTCAATCTTCTGGAATAATTCTAGAATATTACTTATACTGTTAGAAGGGTTGAACCAGTCGTATATTTATCGTGGTATTGAAGCACGTGAATAGATAAATATATCACAAACTGTGATGAAAACTTAACTGTTTATTATGTTACATGTGCGATGAAAAACGCATCTTCAGATTTAATATTTTAAAGCAACGTCACGCAATGCGTTGTATTAAAGCTTCATAGCATCAATATTCATTTTCATTTTCTTTGTATTCTTTTATTTTTTTTCTTAATTTCAAATGATTAGTCCAAAATGTTAGATAAACTCACAGTCACTACAATCATACCTATTAAAATAATTGTCAAAACTCGTGTGTGCGCATGCGTGAGATAAAGCGGTAGTCTTAAAAAAGGCTACGAATATTTTTTAACTTTTTTCGTTATTTAATCGTTTTTAGGCAGTTTTAAGGCAGTGAAATATTGGGATTTTGTGTCCTAAATCTATCGGAAGGATGATGTTCGGGAATGGAGCCTGGAACCGTGATGAAGAAGACAAAGAAAAGAAAGAATAAGAATGTAAACATCAGTGGTGAGAGTGAACAGAAAATTCGTGTGAATACTAATCAAGCTTCAATACCAAGAATCCATAGTATGGATCCTCAAAATGCTCAAATCAATGCAAGTATGTGCAAACCCGCCATTAATATGCAACACTCAACACCTAATGCAAGTTCAAATTATCAAGGAAACGGTCAAATCAATCAGTTCAACCCGTATGGGCCCCCAGGTCCTCAAGGTCAGTTCGCTGGTTTTGTTTCACCAATAGCCAGTCAACCGAATCAACAACAATTCTATATACGTGACTCTCTGAAAGCTATGACAGATAAATTGGAAAACATGTCAAACAAACTGAACAAACTCGACCTAATTGACAAAAGATTAGGGGAATTAAAAAAAAATGTGGTAAACACAAACGATTAGATGAGGAAAATGAAAGCTAAAATGGGTGACATGGACGAGGGCCTGCATTTCTTAAGCAAACAATATGAAGCTCAACGCAGCGAAGTTAAAGAAATAAAAGAATCTGTGGTCCAGATCAGGAAAAGATCAGAGGTCATACTTAATGAGAATAAGACTGTAATATCTGAGCTCCAGACAGTGAAAAACAATTTATTTGACCTGAATGAACGACACCTAGATCTTCAAATGCGCACAATGCGGAATAACCTTATCTTTGACGGAATCCCAGAAGCTCAAGAAGAAGATACAGAGGCAGTTTTGAAAGAATTTATTCACATTGTAATGGGAATCGAGGAGGAAATCCAGTTCCACAGAGTACACAGACTTGGGAGGAAAATTCCAAATAAACACCGCCCAATTATAGCAAAAATTGTGTTATTTAAAGAACGCGAGAGAGTAAGAAGAGAGGCACCCACCACATTAGTCGGAAAACCATTTGGGGTCAATGAACAATTTCCAAAGGCTATAAATGACAGAAGAAATCTACTTTAACCACATTATAAACAAGCAAAGCGACAAAACAGGAAAGCGGTGATGGTCGCGGATAAGCTTTTTGTCGATAACGTTAGAGTCTATCCATCAGACCCACTGCCCGATGAAAGACCGGTACCAAACCGTAGCCAGTATGCACCCGCCATCCCCATGGAATCCTCTTCAACATACAGATCAACTCTGTGCCTGAACGTCACGCCGCCCACCGCCAACAAACCAGAATTACGCGTTGCGAACCCGGAAGACTAGGAATACCATAGAGAGCAAAACACCGGATGTGTAAACATTGTAAATACTGACAACGACTCTCTCACCTCTCCAGCAATAAGAAGTAATTCAGAATTAAAAATTGTTAGTTTGAATGTTTGTGGGCTGTTATCTAAACTTCAAATTGTAGAATTTATTGAATTCATCAACCAGTATGATATTGTTTGTCTAACAGAAGCAAAATCTGATGAAGCGGACATTATCGATATTCCCAATTTTACAGTATTTAGTAAACATATGTCAAAATTAGCAATACGGAAATCGGGTGGGATTATAGTATATATTCGAGATACTCTAGCTAAATATGCTTCTGTTATTAATAACTAATGTGAAAATGTACTGTGGATTAAAATTGCAAGTAAAAAAATGGGTAACAGAGATGATTCGATCATAGGAACTGTTTATATACCACCCTCAAATTCTCGCTTTTCCTCGGTTGAAATTTTTGATGCACTTGAAAGAGAAATATCAAACAAAGCAATTGAAAATAAATGTATATGCTTAGTTGGTGATTTCAATAGTAGAGTGTCAACTGGTAAAGATTTTTTAAAATATTTAGAAACTGTAACCCCTGTTATTGGTGAAAATATTTTACTTGAAGAGTATGTTGATGTAAACCAATTGGAAAAATACAATTTTACTGTCGAGAGAAAATCTAAAGATATAGTTATTAATCAATATGGAAGAAGACTCCTAGATGTTTGTAAACAGTGTAATATTTTTTTACTTAATGGTAGATCAAGAGGTGATAGTGATGGTGAATTAACTTGTAAACAAACAAGTGTTGTGCATTATTGTATAGCCAATATTGATTTTATAAAATATGTGTCAGATTTCAAGGTACTATAATTTTGCACACTTTTTTCAGATGTGCATAATCCTATTGAAGTTTCATTAATGCTTAGAAATGAACATTTTATAGGGTGTAGAACTGATGATCAACCTCCTGGCCCTTGTTATGTAGTTGCTAAAAACTGGGATATTGATAAAAAGTTGAACTACCAAACATGTGTTGAAAAAAGGGTGAATGTAGTAAAAGTCCTTGAAAATGATATAAAAAACTGTGCAGTTGAAGATACTAATTTGGAGTTTATTGATAATGTTGTAGACAGGGTTGGTGAAATCTTTGTAGAAAGTGCTAAAGAAGTATTTGGCACAAAACAAATTTATACAAACTGTAACAAAGAAATCAAAAATTGTAAAGTTAATAAACCTTGGTTTACAGCTGATTGTAAATGTGCCAGGCAAAACTATAGAAAAGCAAAGAGATTGTATAAAAAAGTTTGAGGTTCTATTTTCAAAACAAACTTGTATGGAAAAGAAAAATTGTATAATCAGAAATTAAAGCTTGCAAATAGTAAACGTAGATCAGAAATGAAAAAGAAACTAAGATACCTACGTACTTTAAACCCTAAAGAATATTGGAAAATTTTAAATACAAATATAAATAAGCAAAGATGTATGGCTGACCTAAACGATCTTTATAATTTTTATAAAGACTGTAGCAATATGCAATTCAATGAATCAAACGAGAACTATGTTTTGAATGAGGAAGAACTCCTTTTCGTATCTGATATGCAGTTGAATCACTAAATTAATCAACCAATCACACATGATGAAGTTCTTAAAAGTATTAAATTATTGAAAAATAATAAATCTAGTGGTGATGACAGAATTGTAAATGAGTACATCAAGAGTACATCTGACTGTTTACTGAACTTGTATGTAGAGCTATTTAATAGAATATTTGATTCTGGAATAATTCCCTCACAATGGACTAATGGCAATATAATCCCAAAATATAAAAATAAAGATGATAAATCTGATCCTAAAAACTACAGACCAATTACATTAATAAGTTGTTTGGGCAAATTGTTTACTTCCATTACGAATGAGAGACTAAATGACTATGCTGATAGAGCTCAACTTATCCTGGAGAACCAAGCTGTAGCTGGTTTTCGAAAAGATTTTTCTACTCTGGATCATATTTTTTCATTATACTCACTTATTGAACTGTTTAAATTATGTAGAAAGAAACTATACTGTGTTTTTATAGATTTCGAGAAAGCCTTTGACTCGGTCTGGCGATTAGGTCTGTGGCATAAAATTTTATTAAACAATATAGATGGCAAATGTTTTAAAATTATAACTAATATGTATAAGGATATTAAATCAAGAGTAGTAGTTAATGGAGTATCATCAGAAATGTTTTCATGCACTGTTGGAGTAAGACAAGGTGAAAATTTATCACCATTTTTATTTGCATTGTATTTAAATGATCTTGAAGGTTTTCTGTTTGACAAAAATGTAAAAGGTTTGAAAAATCTGTCTGAGAAAATTGAAGATAAACTTAATATATATCTGCGGCTTTATGTTTTACTATATGCAGATGATACTATTCCATTATCAGAATCCCCTGAAGATCTCCAGTACCAACTTCAGATATTTGCTGAATACTCTAAAAAATGGCACTTGAAGGTTAATAGTGCGAAAACAAAAATTGTTCTATTTGGTAAAGGTAAAAGATGTAATAATTATACATTTACATTGTAAGTTTGAGGGTGTTCCATTGGAAATTGTTGAAAATTTTACATACTTAGGAGTAACATTTAGTAAAAGTGGATCTTTTAACTTGAATATTAAAAAATATGAAAAAGCTACAAAAGCAATGTATGGTGTTCTTGGAAAATGTAGAAAACATAATCTTTCAATTGACTGTAAACTAGATACATGTATGTTTGACAAAATAGTGAAACCAATTTTGTTATATGGTTGTGAAATATGGGGATTTTGTAATGTTTCTCTTATAGAGAGACTTCATCTAAACTTTTGTAAGCATAGATTAAATCTCAAGTCTTCCACGCCTAATTTTATGGTGTATGGAGAACTTGGTAGATATCCTATATCTATTAATGTCAAAACTCGTATGATTTCTTTCTGGGCAAAACTTGTGGTATCACTAGGTACTACATGTAAAATGTCATCAAAACTATTATTTGTGTTAAAAAATTATAATATACCATGGTGTAATGCTGTCAAAAATATTTTGAATGAGTGTGGATTGGCTTATGTAAGGCAACAAAACTCTATTAATATTACATGGTTAAAGAATAAGGTGCAAAATATTCTTGTAGATCAATTTAAACAATTGTGGTATAGTGATATGTATAATTCACCAAAAGTCTTAATTATAGA
This sequence comes from Saccostrea cuccullata, assembly GCF_032062105.1. Lineage (NCBI taxonomy): Eukaryota > Metazoa > Mollusca > Bivalvia > Ostreida > Ostreidae > Saccostrea > Saccostrea cuccullata. The sequence goes on from NW_026933860.1 coordinate 28,298, forward strand.
TTGTTTAAAAAGTCATTAACTTTTGAGAAATACTTGTTAAATTTACCTCCTAAACTTTCTATGAAATATTATATTTTTAGAACTGGAAATGCTAAGCTTCCTATTGAAACAGGTAGATGGTATAATATTGTAAGAGAAAACAGAATTTGTCACTTGTGTTCATGCAAGGAAATAGGAGATGAATTTCATTATTTATTTAAATGCACTGACCCATACATTAAGAATTCTAGATTAAATTTTTTGCCCAAGTACTATTATACAAATCCTAATGTTTTTAAGTTTGACCCACTATTTAATTTGAACAGCAGGGAAAAATTAATTAAGTTATGTAAATTCATTGGAACTATAATGGAGAGAGTCGGCTCTCTTGGTCTGTGACATTGTCATTTTTTTTTCCAATGTAGTTGTTGTTTTCTTTTTTTCCTTTTTCTTTGTCTCACGCATGCTTAATTAATCAATTGTTAATATTTTATGTAATATCCTCTCTATACTGTTTTGTACAGTTTATGAGAATAAAGTCTTGTCTTGTCTTGACACGCTGATACAGGTTAGTAGATCTTACTTTGAAGATTGAGCTTGTGTTAATAATTACAATAAATCGTACACCAGTTGTTCACACTTCACCGCATTTAACTGTACACATATTTACCAATCCATCAGTATCAATTCTTATTGATTTGTTTAGTTTGTTTGTGATTATTTTTTCTTATCATTTTCAAAGGGGAACAACCCGATGTTAGTTACGACATCGATGGCCGCGTAAATTTTTCTCGGTAGCTCGTGCGACCGCTTATATTATACCCACGCGTAATGTTTGACAGTCAAAAACGTGTACTTAACAACCATTGTAAATAACCATTTTTTAAGTAATGCTCTACAACATGGCGGCCATGGGGAATAACTCATCCTTGAATTAGCTCAATAAAAAACTATTGCTACAAGTAGGCAAAAAAGTTGCTTTATTATTTTATGCCAGGTTCTCCCCGTCCGCCTGTGCCCTTCCTCAATACGTCCAACTAATATGTTTGTTTGTACGTCCGCAAAAACTTTAACATCGGCCATAACTTTTGATTTCCTTGACTTCGTTTTTAATTTTTCACACGTTTTCCTTGAGATAAGACCTTTCTTGGGTACTACCAAATTTGAACTCTTGACCTAGCTTTGAATTGAACCATCTTTACAATAAGGCCCTATACAAACTTAATTGTTCTTTGATAATATTCTCATAAATTTAACAATTACTGCATTTTGTATCGAAGATTAGAAATGATATCATTAATGAAAATCTATCACTGGTACTTGTTTGCTTGTACCTCTTTTATCTTTTTCAATGTTTCTGATATTCTGATTATGGATATAGATTCCAGAATTCTATCTTAAAAACAATACAGACGACTAAATAAACATTACTCTAGACTGCAATGTATTGAATGCATGTCTTTAAATGCAGGAAAACACACACCATTTGTATTTAAAACCACCGGAGGAGAAAAAAGCTTTTGTGTCCCAAACTGCAATTTCAAACAGAACTGCGTAAAAACATGGCGTATATGTAAAAACTATCTGTATGTTTATTTCAGAAATAACTTTACTTTAGCTTTGAATATGTCAATTTCGTTTGCATATATAGTATCAAAAAAGATCTTTAAAGATTTTTATAACATAATTATATCTTACAAGAAACGAATTCATGAACTGAGAAAAAAATCGAGTGTCTGAAAGTCACACAAAATAAGCATTTGTTGATAATACCCAAGTAGAAAAAAAAAGAACAAGGATCTAAAGATAAATTATTTCAAATATGCACAAGGAAGGCAATATCGATGAACTTGGGATATCATTTTCTAAAAGTTCTGTGGCTAGCAATGGCAGTTCGGCTTCGACAAAAACAGACAATGAGATCTTCTCCTCAGAAGAGTATTTAAACTTAAACTTGATACTTCTGCAATTCAAATCTGCTCTTATATTGTGATTATATCTGCGTTATATTTTAAAAGAAGAATATGACGACAATCTACAAAATAGTCCCGTATTTTTTTTTAATAACTAATTTCAATAAAAGGTGAAATATCTTTAGAGTTCTTTTTGATTTGAAAAAAAGAATAGCAGGGTCGATATTTTCCATGTGACTATGGTATCCAATTTGCATATTAATGAATGTCAGAACAAGTTAATCGCAATTCAATTGACCCTTTTCCTATTACATATTTTGATTAGGAGTTATTCCCCTTAGCCGCTGTCTGGAATGGAATAGAGCACCATTCCCTGGCACCGGGATTATGAAACTGTCTTAAATCTCAAGTCAGACTAAACTCCAAAAATTTGCACTTAAATTTAAGATCGTTTTGTGATCTTTCATTATTCAACTAAGTTTAATTTGTTATACTGATTACTGAGGTAAAGTTAACTCTATTTTTATCTTTAACTATATATATCTGCTGTTCAATCCATATTCACTGTATACTTTTCTGTATATTTTGAATAAAATACTTCTTAAACTAACTCTATATTTTTCTTATGAATATAAGTTTGTTAAAGCATTTATTAATTCATAGTTTTAAGATTGAAAATATTTTCCTCTATAAATTTCTTGCATGCATGATTAAAATTGGTTGCTCAAAGAGGTAAATTCACTACCTTGCCCCACAAGATGGTGGCTAAGGGGAATAACTTCTAGGCAAATATGTAATAGGAAAACGGTCTATACTCGAATTTACATTTCTTGTTACATAGCATGCGGCTAGTAATGGTTATTTGACTGTGGATGGCGACATATCTTTTCCAAAGATAAAACTTGACGATTGATTGATTGATTGTATTTTGTTTAACGTCCCTCTCGAGAATTTTTCACTCATTTGGAGATGTCACTGTATGCCGGTGAAGGGCTTCAACTTTTGACCTTTACTCGGCACTCAGGGCCATTGAAAAGTGAGGGATCTTTATCGTGCCAACGCCTGCCGCTGACACAGGGCCTGAGTTTTTAAGGTCTCATCCGAAGGACCCACAACTTTCACTTCAAATTTCTGAGCGCATGGCGAAGGAACAGTTGCTACCAATTTTAATGACTAGGTCAGTCGCGGCCGAGATACGAACTCACGACCTCCCGATCACGGATAAAACTTGACGAAGAAAACATTGAAAAAGATTTAGGCAAGGTATTTAAAAGTCCTAAAAAATCAAAAGAAATAGGTAGCTCTGTATATGAATTACACAAGTGTGTAGAAGAAGTAGCTAGGGGCCTACAGGAACATATCTTTTCCAAACTAGCGATTGTATGCCAATGCTACAAAGAAAATCGCAGAGAATGTCCCGGTAGCCGAATCTGTGGCGAAAACCCTTGGAACAATAACAAGTATTTTTCAAGTTTCAGAGATAAGATGAGAGTGAATGACCAAAAAATTAAAGAGGATGAAACATATGCAATTTCAAGATTCCGAGATTACGTCAGAAGCATGTGGACTTGAAGATCTGTTCTACACAACACACGCCTACTTAAAGGGAATTCGAAATCAGGCAAGTGACGAAGAGATAGAGACTCTTCAGGACAGAGTTCCGATTTATTAATCGTAACGTTTGACAATGTTCGACAGTCAAAAACGTGTACTTAACAACCAGTGTAAATAACCAATTTTTAGTAATGCCCTACAACATGGCGGCCATAGGGAATAACTCATCCTTGAATTAGCTCAATAAAAAACTATTGCTACAAGTAGGCAAAAAAGATGCTTTATTATTTTATGCCAGGTTCTCCCCGTCCGCCTGTGCCCTTCCTCAATACGTCCAACTAATATGTTTGTTTGTACGTCCGCAAAAACTTTAACATCGGCCATAACTTTTGATTTCCTTGACTTCGTTTTTAATTTTTCACACGTTTTCCTTGAGATAAGACCTTTCTTAGGTACTACCAAAATTTGAACTCTTGACCTAGCTTTGAATTGAACCATCTTTACAATAAAGCTCTATACAAACTTAATTGTTCTTTGATAATATTCTCATAAATTTAACAATTACTGCATTTTGTATCGAAGATTAGAAATGATATCATTAATGAAAATCTATCACTGGTACTTGTTTGCTTGTACCTCTTTTATCTTTTACAATGTTTCTGATATTCTGATTATGGATATAGATTCCAGAATTCTATCTTAAAAACAATACAGACGACTAAATAAACATTACTCTAGACTGCAATGTATTGAATGCATGTCTTTAAATGCAGGAAAACACACACCATTTGTATTTAAAACCACCGGAGGAGAAAAAAGCTTTTGTGTCCCAAACTGCAATTTCAAACAGAACTGCGTAAAAACATGGCGTATATGTAAAAACTATCTGTATGTTTATTTCAGAAATAACTTTACTTTAGCTTTGAATATGTCAATTTCGTTTGCATATATAGTATCAAAAAAGATTTTTAAAGATTTTTATAACATAATTATATCTTACAAGAAACGAATTTATGACCTGAGAAAAAAATCGAGTGTCTGAAAGTCACACAAAATAAGCATTTGTTGATAATACCCAAGTAGAAATAAAAAGAACAAGGATCTAAAGATAAATTATTTCAAATATGCACAAGGAAGGCAATATCGATGAACTTGGGATATCATTTTCTAAAAGTTCTGTGGTAAACAATGGCAGTTCGGCTTCGACAAAAACAGACAATGAGATCTTCTCCTCAGAAGAGTATTTAAACTTAAACTTGATACTTCTGCAATTCAAATCTGCTCTTATATTGTGATTATATCTGCGTTATATTTTAAAAGAAGAATATGACGACAATCTACAAAAAAGTCCCGTATTTTTTAATAACTTATTTCAATAAAAGGTGAAATATCTTTAGAGTTCTTTTTGATTTGAAAAAAAGAATAGCAGGGTCAATATTTTCCATGTGACTATGGTATCCAATTTGCATATTGATGAATGTCGGAACAAGTTAATCGCAATTCAATTGACCCTTTTCCTATTACATATTTTGATTAGGAGTTATTCCCCTTAGCCGCTGTCTTGTAGAGCACCATTCCCTGGCACCGGGATTATGAAACTGTCTTAAATCTCAAGTCAGACTAAACTCCAAAAAATTGCACTTAAATTTAAGATCGTTTTGTGATCTTTCATTATTCAACTAAGTTTAATTTGTTATACTGATTACTGAGGTAAAGTTAACTCTATTTTTATCTTTAACTATATATATCTGCTGATCAATCCATATTTACTGTATACTTTTCTGTATATTTTGAATAAAATACTTTTTAAACTAACTCTATATTTTTCTTATGAATATAAGTTTGTTAAAGCATTTATTAATTCATAGTTTTAAGATTGAAAATATTTTCCTCCATAAATTTCTTGCATGCATGATTAAAATTGGTTGCTCAAAGAGGTAAATTCACTACCTTGCCCCACAAGATGGTGGCTAAGGGGAATAACTTCTAGGCAAATATGTAATAGGAAAACGGTCTATACTCGAATTTACATTTCTTGTTACATAGCATGCGGCTAGTAATGGTTATTTGACTGTGGATGGCGACATATCTTTTCCAAAGATAAAACTTGACGATTGATTGATTGATTGTATATTGTTTAACGTCCCTCTCGAGAATTTTTCACTCATATGGAGACGTCACCGTATGCCGGTGAAGGGCTTCAAATTTTGACCTTTACTCGGCACTCAGGGCCATTGAGCAGTGAGGGATCTTTATCGTGCCAACGCCTGCCGCTGACACAGGGCCTGAGTTTTTAAGGTCTCATCCGAAGGACCCACAACTTTCACTTCAAATTTCTGAGCGCATGGCGAAGGAACAGTTGCTACCAATTTTAACGACTAGGTCAGTCGCAGCCGAGATACGAACTCACGACCTCCCGATCACGGATAAAACTTGACGAAGAAAACATTGAAAAAGATTTAGGCAAGGTATTTAAAAGTCCTAAAAAATCAAAAGAAATAGGTAGCTCTGTATATGAATTACACAAGTGTGTAGAAGAAGTAGCTAGGGGCCTACAGGAACATATCTTTTCCAAACTAGCGATTGTATGCCAATGCTACAAAGAAAATCGCAGAGAATGTCCCGGTAGCCGAATCTGTGGCGAAAACCCTTGGAACAATAACAAGTATTTTTCAAGTTTCGGAGATAAGATGAGAGTGAATGACCAAAAAATCAAAGAGGATGAAAAATATGCAATTTCAAGATTCCGAGATTACGTCAGAAGCATGTGGACTTGAAGATCTGTTCTACACAACACACGCCTACTTAAAGGGAATTCATAATCAGGCAAGTGACGAAGAGATAGAGACTCTTCAGGACAGAGTTCTGATTTATAAAGGTGTAGAGTTTCTGGGAAAACTAAAGGCGAAAATAGAAAATCTTATGACACACCCAGACATAAAGTCTGTTAGTCGCGCTGTCGCATATATAGATCTCTACGCACGCCTGGCAATTTTGAGAACATTAGTTCTATGGCAACTTTATGCAATAAAGAAAAGTAGTAATGTTGACCAGGCTAGCACTAGTGGTGTTTACGCCGTTATTAAGGAAACCGACAAGACAGATTTCGAAATGGTGGAGAACGTTACAACTAAGTTTCAAGAAAATTGTCTTCTTGACCATCTTCAATCCAACAGAACTTAGACATTTTCAGCATTTCATGCGTGTGAAATCCATAAACCCTTTTCGGTTAGATGAAGATGATACCTTTTGCTCTAAAATGCATCTTATTCGCCCAGCAAAATGGCCTGAATGGCATATGAAGGTTGGATGGGATAGACAAGGCTCAATTTGGGGAGAGAAAAATTTACGGAAAAGAGATTGCAAGTTTATCTTTGAACCAGTTAAAGAAAGAGAAATTGATAACATTTTTCATATCAGGTCCGTTAAGTATCCTACGTATCACATGATTATGGAAAGTGGAAAACTGGGATATTGTGGGTCTGTAGAGGGATTGCCTGGCCCTGAAGGAAAATGGAAAATCATTAGGTTCATTGAAGATAGACTGCCCTATTATGTAATGTCTCCCTTGAGTAGGCCTTGCTTTTTTATTTACATGACCTCCAGTCTAACGGGGCATGTCAGAGGAGCTTATGATTTACAGGAAATACGTTCGAAAGGAGTCTGGTAAGTCATTGATGTGGACAGCGAAAGATACAAAAAATATCTGAAAGTGCGTTTCAGGGATAACTTTCTAAGTAAAAATTCTAAATACTTACTACTCAAAGTTTTCATTAGCAGAGTTTCACAATTGACACCTTTGAGCGGTAAATTTAAACGAGCTTGACATATGTGGGAAACATTAGCTTCTATTTCCTTTGCATAAGCTTTTCAAATTGTTTTATTATATCTAAACAAGAAAGTGTCTGAAACATTCAAATTCAATATCAAAAGCCTTTTATATTAAATACTATAGTAAGTTTTATCTTTTTTAAGGACCATATTGAAAATTGTTTATGTTTTGAGTACCGAATTTGGAATTTTTATCAATAGAACATGTTTTTTCAAAGGAAATCAATATTTTCAAGACAGATAACCCCTGCTAACAGATATATTATTTTTTTTACAACTACATACAACAGTGTGAAATTCTGACTTAAGAAGCAGCGCTTTATTATGTTTTCTATTATGAATTTGATAGGTATGACACAAAATATTATTTTTATATACAATTTATATTTTTAATTTTATGTTGTGAAAATAAATCATTACTTTTTCTATCTTCTGTGGTAAAATTTCTTCATATCATGATCAGACGTAAAAATCATTTCTAAAAAAAGCAGCGCTTTATACCTCATACTGTTTTCCATTTTGAAAACTGATGAAATGGTCTTGATGAAAATCAGTGTTAGGAAGTTTAAAACAAAATTATGAAACTAAGAGCAGAGGGTCGGTACCCCTTAAATGAACTTAAGTTAAAAAAAAATAATGACATTATTGCTTTCATTATTAACTGTATCTCATTTATTAATATAAATTATCTGAATTTGTCTGGTTTATTCATTGAATTTTTGGTTAAGGATGTTTGAATTGTAGCATAAGAGCACACAAATTATAATTGCAACTGATAAATAAATTTTGTACATTGCGTTTATTAATATTTTAGATATTGTGTAATGAATTATAATTGATACCATCAATGCGTAGAGCGACATCTTAATTATGAATTTGCCTATACAAACTCTGAGAGATAAGATACAATAAAAAGAGATTCTTCATTTGACGGACAATTAGGTTTTATTATATGTGCTGCAATTGTTACCCATGGGAATTCCAACAGACTGTTTGAAGACCTGATCTCCAAAAACTAAATAAATATATTTGTCAATCAGAAACTCAAACATCTTTTTAAGATCAACTTCGGAGTAGTTGTGCATGTTGTGTGTTGAATGAGAATGCTTTCAACAAAACAATTTTGCAAATGGCCAATGACAAGGCACTAGTAAGTATATTCTCGAGCTCGATTTTTATTGAAAAAACAGCTGTCTGCGATGTCAAAAAGCCTGAACTTCAACTTATCGTGAGGAATGGATGCATTATTTACAGTTTATCCCTTGAAGCTGAACTATTTTCTAATTTCTAATAAAGAACAGCTTAATTTCTTGAAATTATTGTAATTGATACGCAATGAGAGACAAAGACTTGTGACTTTAATGTAATTTGTTAGTGTGAAAGAGTGATTCATTTCACTTCAGGATTAAATTAATTCAGTTGAATTATTATATTTATTTCTTTTCAGCATTTCATTTATTGAACAAATACACAAGAAATTATTTACATCAATTTGTGTTAATTGAGTTATTTATAGATGTATGTCATCGCAGTGGTCATTTAAACCCCTGTCCCTTTCTATTTACATGTGTCAGGGCCAACTTGGATTTCATTGGTTGGTTAGTTTCCCTCTCTTTTGGTCCTATAGCTTAGTTCATTACTTCTGTTTGAGATCTTGGTCGGAGCAGACATACTGACTTTTTGATATTAATTTTTTGTGTATATTGACTTATTTATGACCATGACCAAGACAGACTGCACAGAACGTAAGTTGACTTTTACTAATTTCATCATCTCTATATAATTGTTTATCTGTTGAATTCCCAAATATTAATATTCTTATTTAAACAGCTGATAAAGTATGAAGTTTCAGTCTTTATGGTAATTTAATGACTTTGTAAATAATGAAAGAAGGATATGGAGATAATGAACAGAGTAATGATTTCATATATCAGTGTATTTTATATTTTTGAGAGCAGTAAATTTAAGTTATGTATATTTATATACAGATCACTGCATGAATAAGAGTTCACTCACCATTGTATATTTGGAGTAACGGCTCTATATCACATATAGGTATGATGTATATACTGTATTTTGAATATTGTCCATATAATTATATTCATCTGAAAGAGTTCAATATAATTTGATCTGATTGTTTAAGCCATAAGTTCTTGTGTTTATACTTTGTACATATTATTGATTAAGAAATATAATCTTAATGTTTTATGAATGAGCACAATTAAAAGTAAAGAACTCTTAATTTTTACCGTGCTATCTGGCAAGTGAACTACATGTATGTATTGTTATAAAATATTTATGATCGTTTATATATATTTCAGAGCTGTGATAACATTGGTAATACACTTCTCTACAATTAACGACAAACATGATGTTTGTATTTATTTCTTCATTAACGAACCCAATTTCATTAGTATCAGATATTTGTTAATTTAATTATTGTATTTATTAAATCTTGCTTTGTGAATGGTGTGAAAAGAGGGAGAAAAAATACCAATTTTACATTTTGCTTATTTTCAATTTTTTTTTTTTTAAGTGTTCCTTAATTCTTCAGTCGTACCAAAGAACTCTTTACAGGACGTTAAGCAAAAAAAACTAATAAATGAATTATACATGCACCTCATAAGAAATATCAGCGCAAGTCAATAAAAATAGAGGAATTCATACAATTTGAACCATAGCAAATCATCAGATTGTTGGATGAACTCGCAATGATGATTTTTAATTATGTCTTTACGGAGTTTCTCAGTTTTTAAAAATAATTATTATATAGCTTTAAAAATGAAAACAGAAATGCTTTTATTTCCTCATGGATATTATAAAATGTAAAAAAAAATCTAAATAATGAAAAATTAGGCCTCCACATAGAATTTTTATTCATTACATTCTAGAGTATTCTACATCAGAAGACACTAGTATTTACTTAATCTTTTACCTGTTTTATCTTTCAAAATCCCCTTTAATACTACGCAGGACTTTATCAAGCATCGTATGATTTTTGTTTATTACACATATAGATTAATAGTACGTAGATAAAACTGCACTTGAACAGATTGGTATGACAATGACGGACAAATAGAAGTAAAAAAAATAATATTAGGATCATCAAGAAACAAGGATAAAATGTAAGTTTTTTGCATTATCATAGGGAAATTTAAAAAACAAAAAAGTTCAAACCAAACAAACCGATATCCATTACTGCGACCAAATTTAATATCTACGTACTATACATATAATTGGAGAGACATGAGTAATTTAGTGCAATTTCAGAATCAACAGTGCAATGTATTTATTTTCAATCCAGATCAATTTCACCTGCAATTATGAGCCACAGTAAAGGCAGTGCTCTACACTTCATAGAGTGTGGCACCTGTAGCAACTACTCAAGTTCTACTGCAACACCTGTAGTCTTCGCATGTGTGGGCAATGCAGAGATGCTCATCTCTTGGGCGATGAAAACAAAGAACATGCTGTAGTCCTTTATCAGGATAGGTATAGGGAACTACCAACAGAAATATGCCCAATCCACCCTGCAAAAATCTTAGAGCTTTTCTGTGTTGAATGCCCCGCCCCTGTTTGTTCAAAATGCTTTGTCAAAGATCATAATGGTCACCAGGTACTTGATCTTGAAGTTGCTTATAATGAAAGTCTAAAACAATGAAAGGAAAACTTGATGAACACCCGGGACACCATCCTTCCCGAATCTTTAGGGAAAGTAAAACCACAGAAAGAAAGAATAAAAAATTTTAAGGAGGAAATTGCAAATTTACGATTATCTATGAAGCAGAGTGCTGATGAGATTAAAAATACTGTGGACACTGTTCTAGACGACAACAATACCAAGTTAGACATAATGGAGGCTTCAATACTGGGTGAAATGGCCGAGCAAGAAAAGGAGTCAGAAGACTATATCCTATACCTTGAGAAAAAGATTGTTGACTACAGTATTGACATGTCCTCATGGAAACCATAGCTAGTTATGACATTCAGCAAGGAGATAGAAAACGATATTCTGGTACCTTTTCCAGAACTTACTGAACCACGGGTGCCAACCTTTACAAAGGGAATAATTACAAAGGAAAAAGTAGGAAGGCTATTTGGTTTTGTCAAACCAGGTAGAGACCCAAGATTGCCAAAATACAATGATGAAACTGCGCCGGATGGTAATCTAATTGTACTATACCCACAGCCTGTCATCATGGAACCTACTGGTTTTGTGACAAAAGTACAGGAATTTAAAATATCTGGTCTAAGTGCAGTTATTCATTTATCTCGAGTATCAACGGAGAAGTTTTGGGCTAGTGATGATGATGGAAGTCTCATCCAGTTTGACTTGCAAGGAAATATACTTTAGAAGATTGTCATGAAAATACAGGTGGATGGATACCATACAGTCACAGCAGAGGAAGATCTTCTTTATACAGATTATGAAAAAAAGACCATCTACAAAGTAGACAGTGATATGAAAACCACACCTCTACTCACCACAGGGGAATGGGCACCATGGTCTATCTACTCCTCTAAAATAAATGGAGACATTCTTGTGGAAATGAAAAAAGATACAAAATGGAAAATAGCAAGATATAGCAAAATGGGAAAGGAATAAGAAGAGATTCAAAAGCATGATAATGGAGAAGACTTATACTCTAGTGTAACCTACATCGCAGAAAACATCAATGGTGATATTTGTACATCGGACTTTGATGCTAGTGAGGTTGTCGTTGTTTCCAAGTCAGGACAATATCGATTTTCCTACTCTGGTTCTTATTCGTTATCACTAATTCGACCGACAGGAATCTGCACAGATTTTATGGGAAATATATTAGTGTGTCTTAGTTCCGGACAGAAAATCAAACCCCGTCTAAGTTACGTCATTAATTTACACAGCGAATTTGGAATCCATATATTAAACCGGAATGACGAGCTTCTCTCTATTCTACTTGAAGGAGATAAGTCTTCTCCTTTACTCCGTGCTCTATATGTTACTGATCTACAGAGTATAATGGTGGGAAGTGGAAGCGGTTCTTCTCTCACTGTGTATGAGTATCTCTAGGACAAGATATAAGATACAGTTTACGATAAATAAAATTGTCTTGTTTCTAAAAAAATAAATTTTATGTTAATAAAATTGTCATTGTTTCTAGAAGACAAGCAAAAATAAATTTTATGTTACATTAAATGTTCCCACGTATATTAAAATGACATATATAAAATGATACTTGGCGTAAAAAATGGATCCCCAAATTATAATCCAGAAGCCAACAAATGCAACGGGGCTATATTCTAAAATGCTATCTCCCGACAAAACTTTTGACATGAAATCTGTAAAGCATGCTTACATTAAATGCTACCACGCGCTATATAACATTTTACGAAAAAACGTGTTTGTCTGTGAACCAGTAAAAGAAATAGAAATTGATTACATTTTTCATATTAGGTCCATGAAGTATCCTACCTATTACCTGATTATGGAGAGTGGAAAACTGGGATATTGCGGATCTGTAGATGACACACCTGAACCAGAGAGAGAGAGAGAGTGGAAAACTGGGATATTGCGGATCTGTAGAAGGCATATTCTGGACCAGAACTAAAATGGAAAATCGTCAGGTTCATTGAAGACAAATTGCCCTGCTGGCTATTATGTCATGTCTCCCTTGAGTCGGCATTGCTTTTATACTTACATGAAATCTAGTTCAACGCAGGATGTGAAATAAGCATATGATTTACAGAAAATACATTCTTGCAAATAATTGATGTGGACAGCGAAAGACAAAAAAAATCTGAATGTGCGTTTACATGAACTTATCTTTGAAAAAGAAAACGTCTGATGTCATTATAACTTCCCTTATTTTTTTTATATCGAATGTATGCATTTGTCTGGTCTATTGATTTTAATTATGAGCTTACAAATTCCAGTTTTAATTGAAACATAATAATTTTGTACATTGCCCTTATTAATATTTTGATATTGTGTTATGAATTATAATTGATACTATCAGAGAGTAAAGTGCCGGACAAAAACCTCTTATTTATGAACGTGTTTTGAAACTCTGAGAGATTAGATATGATTAGAAGAGCGTCTTCTTTTGATTGGCAATTAGTTTTTATGATGTATTGTTCTCGAACATCGGCACTTTCAAGTTCAGTTTTAATAAAAGGTTTGCAAAATACACAAGGTTAATATAACCAGAGGACATATCCGTATTATTTAAGGAGATCAGTAAGTGGCGGACTATATCATTTATAATGAAGTAACACTTTAAGTCGCTAAATGCTAATACCAAATACGTGATCAATTCACTGCAACTTTTTGTAAAATGGTGTCCATATTAGGTATAAATACCTTTTAACATCTTAGCTCCTAGATGAACTATGAGAAATTACGATCTTAGCTCTGAGATCTTTGTGACACGATGACTACATGAGTTTCACAATCTTGGCTCCGAAACCTACACAACCATTGTTCTTGCCGTTGTTGTGACTTTATATTAAGCTATTGAATTATTAAATGTACAATTAAATTAGGTACCCATTTTGTAAAGGTTAAAAAAATGTTATGAGACCAAACAAAAGAAAGCTAAATAGTAGAGTAAATTACAAAACTCAGCTAAGATATATCTGTCTTTAACCGTTTTCAACATGTTCAATCCAACTATAAATCAGCATTTTCAGTGAAATAAACGAAACATTTTCGGATGGTACCTTTTACTGAAAAAATGCATCACACTCGCCCTGCAAAATGACACAATGGACATATAAATTATAAATGTGATAGACGACATTTAGTTTGGTTAAGGTACATTTTATAAAAGAAAACTTCTTTGTCAAACCAGCAATAGATATCAGGTCCAAGAAGTGTCCTTCGTACAAGTATAATATAATGAGAACGTTATTGTGTACATATTGTGTACATACATAATTGTGCAGTCTACCATAAAATTGTAGGCTACTTTTTAACTTTTTAGTTTCCTCAAATCCGTTGTACAAGATGTTTTTTTAAGTGGCTCTAATTACAGTATTGTAATGTTAATAAATACACAGGATTTCACGTGCTTTCCTGGTCAAAGATATGACACAGGGATGATTTTAAACAATTGTCAAGCTTCCATGGTCTAAGTAAGAAATTTAAAGTTTGAAATGTATCAAAGGTTATACAATTGTGTATGTAAAAAAAATCTTTCGTTTATGCAATATATACCGATTCTCTGTGGATCTCTTCTTTTCTCGTACCTTGTCAATGGACATCTCCCAGATTGATATCAAAAGATGCTAGAACGTCTCAATCACAGAGACTAGGTCTTCCGATATTTTGGTATTCCCTAGAGTCTAATTATATCCCTTTTACATAAAAAAGAGAGAAGATATATTGAAAATGTTTTCTCATGCAGTTAAAATATTTATCTCCATTCTTACCTTGATTTCACATTAAACTCGAAAAGACATCACATAGTATATCGTCCCTTATTTATGCATACCATTGTCACTTACATATTGAGTGTACATGTATGTCTCCCACATGATAAGATGCGCAATATGCTCTACGAACATGCAGGAACAATTTCATTTATATTTCTGATATAAACATTTAAAGCTCATTTCTCCATTTTATTTTAGTTTTGGGATCATGCTGTACATCAGAACAATGACTGTGGCAGATACTACACGTTTTTCCAAAGGAAAATAAGCACATGTACAGGAATGGGTCATTCGGAGTCTATTCTGCATTAAAATTTTGAAATGTATCAAATTAATGACGTCACATTTCCACAATGGTACTCCTTCATACCATTTAAAAAAATTATTTATCATATTCATCTACGCAACTACTTATAAAGCCAATTTCATAACTTTTGTAAGAACATTAAATTTTTAGGGCGCAATTAAGCCTTCTTCTTTTCTATTATTTTAAAAAACAGTTTACATTTTACCTTCTGCGTTGATATTCACTCAAAATGTAAGAAAAAATGTAATAATTACTGATTATTTGATTATTTGTAAAATGTTCATCTTAAGCTTATAAAGTTGTCATTTTTTTTTTTAAATAAAAATTCCACTGGTAAAATCGATAAACCACCTATTGCACATTGTACACCTATGATTCTTGTGTTAATTTTTTATTTCAATTAACTGGTGACCAGTCAGCAGGGAATGTCAATTTTTCACACTATGACAATTTTTCTTCACTCACATGACATTATTAATCCTTAATCCTTTTTTTTAGGTTATTAAAATTGGAGAAATAAAAAACAAATGGGGCCAAATGAGTACCATACATTGACTTTTGTTCCTGTATAATTTTTTCAAATATATAAAAAAAATAAATTTTAAAATTAATATTGAGACAAAACTTATTTATTTTATCCATTTAAAACAATTTTTGATTAAACATAGATTTTATAAAAATCTGATTTCTGAAACCTGATATGATCCATAATCCTTTTTTTTAGGAGGAGGGGGCCATGATTCATACCATTCTTACATTTTTATATTATTTGTAGATTTTTATCGAATTGATTGTTCTTCTTTATTTTCACCTTGGCCCCACACTACCCCCGGGGGGTCATGATTTGAACAAACTTGAATCTACACTACCAGAGAATGCTTTCGCATGAGCTTCATTTTTCATGCCGCAATGGTTCTAGAGATGATAATTTTTAAAGATTTTCCATTTTCTATGTATCCTTATATTACATTTAGACCCCCTGTCATGATCCCACCCTACTCCTGGAGGTTATGATTTAAACAAACCTGAATTTACACTACCAGAGGTTGCTTCCTCATGAATTTAATCTTTCCTGGTCCATTGGTTTTTGAGAAGATTTTTGAAAGATTCCATTAATTTTCCACTGATTCATAATTATATCCCCTTGGTAGAAGGCATATCACTTCCTTTGAACCAATGTGAATCCTCTTCACATATTGATACTTTGTGGCAAGTTTGGTTGAAATTGACCCGGTGGAGCTTGAGAAGAAGATGAGAATATTTTTCATAAATGCTTTACAGTATAATATTTATATGGTGATCAAAACTTAATTCTTTTCACAGCAGTAAACATTTTTTATGAATGTGTTGATCAAAATGTAATTTTTTCACAGTAGTAAACTTTTTTTCTACAGCGTCTGTTCAAATAATGTTTTTTCAAAGAAAAGTGAATTTGAAGTTGATATCCGTTATTTTGTAATAATTATTTTATATTCTAAAAGTGATAAATAAAGGTTGCTTGCCAGTACAGAAATAATGTATATAAAGCCTGACCTTACAAATTTAGACAACAACATTGCATCACAAAACGTTATATGGCTTAAATGCATCTCTCTGTAATGAAATGATCACTTTCATATCACTCATAAAAGTTAATGCACCCAAAAGGACACAGCCATATTAATATTTTAAAACTCGTTCAGATTGAAGGATCTCAAGCCACAAACATAAACCGGGTACAGATAATTTTATTTCTGTGGGTAATGGTTACCATGCTAATATATCCTAACAAAAAGAACAATAAAAAAAAAACAATACTAAATAAAGGAGGATGCTTATCGCATGCATGTTATACAATATAATAAAGTTGTACCTTTAAGACAAAGTTTTCAAATTTAGAGAGATAAAAGGTAAGAATATACTTTATCAAGATAAAATTGTGTGTCTATTTTTTTTTTCTTTTTTTTTGTCCCTTGGGAAAAACGTTTTATCTACAGAAGCACAACACTTTTTTCAAAATATGATGACAGTTTGAAAAAAAAATTCTAATTGTCACTTGAAAATGAAGTGGACTTTCTCTCCAACAAACACACACGTATTTTGCCTGCATCTATTTTGTGCTTGTAATTACCACGAAAATGTTTTGGACAGGTTATTTCATTCGAATTCCCAATTTCTTGTTTAATGTCTGTCCCTTTCAAAAAGAAATCTTCATCTTCATCTGTAATTTTTATGTCGCTACATGAAAAACCAATATCATAAATAATTCCCCTGTGAAAGGTTTCTGTTATTTCTTGTATAAAGTCTTCCACTGTTTGTCTGATTTTCTTGACGCATTTTTCATCCATTTTCACTTTTTCATCACGTGTAAATATTTGCAACTGGATGGATGTTTTGCTAACGGCGATTGCAAAATAATGACCAGCTTCTTCAGCCTTGTAAAGTGTAGCATTTTTAAAAAAAGAATTTTCATCGCAAACTTTCCATTTCTTTAAACACTTTACCACTAATCGAAAGAAGAAAAAATGGGGCAAATAAGACTTGAAAAAGTATACCATCATTGCTGATTTTTGTTTTCCTCTGATTTCATCTTTATTTTCAATGGAAAAGTCGGTTCGGTTCATGCTCGGAATGTAATATATCTCCTCATTGTCAGCGCATAGATGTCCTTCAATTCTTGTCATCAGGCCAAGTTTGTCCATGTATTGTAGAATTTCATCTTTGTGATTTAAGTAAGATTGACACAATGAATCATGATGTCTATCAGTCTCAACACTAAGGTTTGTATCAGCACAAGGTTCATCACGATGGCTTTCGATATCTTTCCATATCTCTTGAATGTATTGCCCAGTAATTTTCCCTGTATTAACTAGTACGTTTATGTTGTCTTCCCGAGCAAAATGCTTCTCGTCAGTTATGATGTATTTGAATGCATTAACAAACCACTGAACATCTATGATGATCGTATTTTTGAGCTTATCCACAGAAAAGTATAGGATTTTTCCTATTTCATGTAAGAAACGGAGAACATCATTAAAGTCATCTTCGTCTATTGAAAACGATTTTGCCGCTTCTTTCAATTCTAACCACTTCAGAACCTTTTCTCCGTTTGCTTTCCTCTTGCTAAGACTTTTCTCAAGTTCAAACCATTTCAAGGGAACTTCTTCCCCCCAATGTGGTAGATTTTGTACAGTTTCTACTATACTTTTCTTAACGCGGTCAATTGTCATCTGTTGCTTTTGAGTCAATGCTCCAGGTGGACATTCTACTTCAAAATATCGATATGGTATTATAAGCTGTTTAAGGGTTTGTTCTTTAGATAAACACGCATCCAACTGGCTGTAAAATGTTTCTGATGTGTTACAAGTTCCGACCTGCTTCATAATAAGGAAATGAAAACATGTGTTAAAAAACCCAACACAGTTAATTTTATAATGTATTAGCTTTCGAGATTATATATAAATATAAATAAACATAAATTACGTAGCGTCTATGATTATCGGATGTTTAAAATAAGTTTTCACCATTATTTCCCTTTTTGTTTTAAATTTTTAAACTATCGCCGGGAATCATGATTTATTATTTTTTTGTCGGGAAGATTTACAAAGCTTTCATTTTAAGGGTAGCTAAGCAGACATTAGACTACTTCATTGAAAATATCCACGAGGTTTTCAAAACAACCACTGAGAATATGATTGATTTCCTTTAGTGAGCTATTTAAGGATGTAATTTTACCCCATCGTAAACATAAAATTCAAACTGATAACAATTTAAGAACAGGTTCTATAGTTTTTATGATTTACTTGTTTAACTATTTTTATTTCTAAATAAAAAAATCTTTCTATGTTGTATTAATGACCAAGAGTATGCAAAATTACGATATTTACGAAATAGGCCTATGAAAGTCAACAAGTGAAATCGACATGATGAATGCTGTATCGCCCTTTTATAACAGAAGTGCCATTCTCTCCATATGGCACTCCGTTTAAAGAGCCAACCGACAGAAATTTTAATTGTAGAAATATGTTTTTCTTAGGTTTTTCGAGCAATTTTATAGGAAAAATTTGCCTAATTTTGACACTGGTGAACAACATTTTTGGGCACAATTTATCTAATTGGTATTTATTTGCTCATATTTTGCTTTAAAAGTCAACTTTAAGACTTTCAAGTAAATCTAAGCAAAATTAAGTTTCAATTGATTATATTTATAAGTTTTTGTAATAGGTCTAATAGCATTTTTAATGAAATTTGTATATTCTGAAAGAACTCTATTGTGAAGTTAACATACAAATTTCTTGTCTTTAAATTATTCCTTAGATATTACATTTTCAGAAACATTTAAGCATGTTAAAAGTTTAGTGCACGTTTTTTTCGGGTATCATAAGAATACATCCTTAAATTGATGGCTGTTTGGTTGTCTAACCAGGACGGCATGGCGTTGCAGATAATACAAAACATGCCAAACTCAATCCAATTTTTAATGTTAAATGAATTTGTAATTCCAATTAAGAATAAAATACACGACAAATTTACAAATAAGAGATGAGGATTAAATTTATCATCCATCAAAAATATTGTATTAAAATGTACGATACATGGATAAATACATTATTTTTAAAGATATAAATTGATAGTGTAGTAATTTCTACTCTTGGTGTATAGATATTCCACAAAAATAGTTTTTTCTATTTTGACAGGATTTGTTCATCGACATTCAACATGTTGTCTAAATATTTCAGTTTTCTCCCAGGAATATCGTGTGACTGATGGTAATAAATAATTGTTAATCAATTTCGTATCTGCATTCTAGGACAATGTATATATGCTGGTTAAACAATAATACTCATGTTAGTAGTATTACCCATCAAATAATGGAGTGAATAACAAGTTGAAGTTTTATTCAGGCTAACAAAGACAATAAAAATCAGTGTATTAGTTGATTCATTTATGAATCGATTTATGAATACTGCAACAAAAACTTAAAGAGACAATAAAGATAATGTCTGCATGCTGTATTTGTATAACTAAACACTGCACCTTTGCAAATAGTACTGTACCAGCCCCCAATACACGTGAAGAGTCGATAAATCATAAAAATAGCTACTTTCCGGTCAGAGTGACACATAATTTTAAATATTGCTATTTTATGTGTGTTTCCATTTTATATTTAGAAAATAAGTCTTTTAAAATTAAGTAACCTGTATGTTTAAAATTAATCTCGATATTTAGGTGTATTGCAAGCATTATCAATTAATTATTAAAAATTCCTTCATACATGTATGAGTTAATATAATCTAGCGAACTTGATATAAATGTTGACACCGACTTTAGGACATCTGTTTTATTTTTTAGACATGTAAATAGTACAGTAAAAGAGGACGTCAATGGTTACCTAAAACAATTCTTTATGATAAAAAGGTGACTTACACGTTTCAATCATCAGGTTTGAATTTCTAATTTTTGTAGTAATATTCATTTATTAGCTGCAAATGAGGTTTCCATTATCAAGCTTGTTCAAAAGCAAAAAAACGCTACACGCATGAACAATTTTTAAAACGAAGACACTTTGTACTTACCAGCTGGTCTTTATGGGAGGCAATAAGAATAACCGGCTGTAAATTGACATTTGGCATGGAATCTTTGATTGCTGTTGTGTCTTTCGGATCCTTTTGTGTTATTCCGTCATTGCAGTATGTATTTATTGTTTGTAGCCAAAAATGGAAGTATTCTACAGATAAAGATACACATAAATATTAATGTCAACTTGCATTAAATTTAATATGAATATTCTTATTTAAAAAATCATATTTATAAAGTCACTTTCTCTTACTGGCTTGATATGAAGAAGACAAGCAATCACCAGATTTAAATATTTGCTTGTTACCATTCAGGTGATCACGTTTAAAAGCATAATCACAAGACTTTATAATTTTTAAATGGATAAAATTATTAATGCCAACTTGCGATGAATTTAATTCCCGGTATGAATATTTTTATTAAAAAAATAATTTATTATATTTATTATATATTTATTTTAGGTTTATTTCTCTTACTAGCTTGATATGAAGAAGAAAAGTAATCACCAGACACTGTGATTATAGTTATTCGCTTGTAACCATTCACGTGAACTAATTTAAAAGATAATCACAAGAATCTATTATTTTGCGATGGACAAAACTAAAATTTAATGTTAGAGAAAAAACACACAGTGATAACAATTTACATTAGAGGAATAATATTCATTTGGATATAATCATCTTCCTTTATGCTTTTAAATTGATGCTCAATCTAAAATGTGGTCATTTGGAAAAAGGTATAGTTTCCTGCAATATATATATAATATTAATTTTTTTTCTTTTCTTATTTATCAAGATATTTTATGTTTCTTTTCACAGATTATTATGCACATGGTTTTTTTTTTTCATTTCTGTATTAACTTTCAATTGGTTTGTAAATTAATTATCCTTTACATTAAATTACTACTATGTAAATATAGGTAAAATATACATTTACAATGTCATTGGTTCTTGTCCCATTTACAACAAACCTCGTTAGCAAAGCTTTTTCGTAAACCCTCTGCAAAATACCTAATCATAAATACAAATAACACAAAAAAGTATACCTAGAAGAAGAAGCTAATGATTTTACAAATGTAAAGAAAAACTTGCCGTATAAAATCTTATTAAATTTGATAAAATATATAACTGTTCTTACCTAGACTCGGAGATGAAAAATTAAGTATCAATATGTTATTCACCTCCGTAAGTCCATGAATGAAATAAGGATCCTGTTGGATCATGACGATCTGTGTCATATAATCGGCATTCTTCATCAAGATTTTTGGACATGTCAATGACCACGATGTAGAATGCTCTTCTTGACAGGTAAACCTGGTGACATGCATAGTATGCCACTTGCCCTGCAAAGTCTGTCATGCTTATTACGTTGTTGTCAAGATATGGATTTCTAATGTTGTCAGCATTCGCAAAATCTGTTTGAGTACGAAGATAAGCTTATAAATTAATATAAAACTAAAAGAGAATTCCTGACAAAAATCTTTGCTAAATATTTCATAAAACTTATAATTACATGTACATTAGCAATCCAATACCTTGATAACCTTCATGGTGTTTAAATGCAAAGCTTTTGCTATATTTAATGTAGTCATCTTTTTACTGTGTATACATTAGTTTTAAACATGCTGAACAATTTTCTAAAGAACATCACCATACCTATCCTGATATTGGAACTTTTCAACAAATGAGAAACATAGGCGTGATTAATCAAAAGAATTAGAAATTCGAACTTCAGTTTGATTAAATAAGTATATACTCTAAAACATAGCATATACACTGTTTGAAAAATAGAGAATATTACATACTAAAATGATAATCCATATCATATGTCTTATCAGCCCGAGTGGCACCATATCAGCCCGAGGGCCGAAGGCTACATACAGGTTACATATGGTCACTGAAGAATGTTTCATGCTTGTTTATGACATTTTTATTTAAAATGTAATAGAACCAATTTTAGGTAACTGACAAAAAAATTAAGACTACAAAAGTCATTGAAGAATTATTTTATATGAATATTTAAAAAAAATCAAGTAAATTAACTTTTAAAATTGATACAAACGTTACTTTCGGTTTGATAATGATTTTCGGCCCGCCGGTCCGATACGTGATATGGATTTTCGGACCGGTCCGTGATATGGGGTATTGTGACGTCACCCATATCACACCGTGCAGAATTGGTGTATTTACCACTGAGTATATGATAAAGGAAAGTATCACCTGTTAACTTGTTTTTCTTAATAGCAAACAAATCTTCATGAACCTCAAGGCCGATAGTTGTCTCAGTTGGTTCATCTTCATCTGTTATACCTCTTCTGTGAAGTTTTTGTAAAAGAGTTGTTTTTCCGGCACCTGCACATCCAACTATCATGCCTCTGGCGCGAAACAATTGTACGCTTCCTAACTTGGAGTTCTTCACAAACCTTTCTCTAGCATGGATATCCCAACTTAATACTTCTTTGGGTATATTCACTAGATGATGCAAATAATGAACACAATTAATTTACTCATCAATGATGAAAAATAACTCTTATTAACGAAATATAAAGTACTATCTTATGAAAACTTCAAAATATTCAACTTTAATTTATAACGTTTCAAATGAATCTGAGGTTTTTGGCGAGTCATATGCCTAGGCAAGGGCAGAAAAAATATTAATTTAAAAATTCTTATAAATTCCGCTTTTGTTAAATTTGGGAGTTATTTATAACCATATACAACTGTATATACAGTTATGATAAAACCTGAATCAAATGACTTAGAAATTGATTTTAATTAACCCACCAAAATGGAAACACGCTTTAGTACCCGTAAAAATAATAGAAATTGAATGGTAAATTTGTATTTTCATATAGAGTGGGTCTTTGTACCAATTTTTGTATACAAATATTGAAAGGGTATGGGAGGATGTATCTCTCTTCATTTAAAAACAAAAGGCCCAAGGGCCACATCGCTCACCTGAGCACTGTGGCTAGGAAAAAGTAGAATTTGTTTATTATTGAACAGTTTAAATCCAAAAGTATTACCATGACCAATCATGGCTTTGCTATTCTTGAGAAGATATGATTTTTAAAGAATTTTCCTAAATATGTCTATGTAAAACTTTGATCGGACATTGTGGCCCCGCCCTACCCCAAGGGGTTATGATTTGAACAAACTTGAATCTACACTACCTGAAAATGCTTCCATATAAATATGATCAATTATGGATTTGTTATTCTGGAGAAGATATGATTTTTAAAGAATTTTCCTACATGTATATATTTCTACATAAAACTTTGGTCGGCCATTGTGGCCCCGCCCTACTCCCCGGGGTCATGATTTGAACAAAATTGAATCTACACTACCTAAGGATGCTTCCATATAAATATGATCAATTACAGCTTTGCTATTCTTGAGAAGAAGATTTTTAAAGAATTTTCCTGTATTTTTCTATGTAAAATTTTGGTCGGCCATTGTGGCCCTGCCTTAACCCCGGGGGTCATGATTTGAACAAAATTGAATCTACACTACCTGAGGATGCTTCCATATAAATATGATCAATTATGGCTTTGCTATTCTTGAGAAGAAGATTTTTAAAGAATTTTCTTATACAGTGGACCTTCAGATATCCGGACGCCAGATATCCGGATGTGTCAGTATCCGGACAATTTTTCATCGAAATTTTAACATGTTATTCTGTCTTGTTTAACTGGTGATTCAGATATCCGGATGCTTCACTTATCCGGACAAATTGACTGGGAACCAAAGCGTTCGGATAAATGAGGGTCCACTGTATATTTCTACGGATATCCGGACGCCAGATATCCGGATGTGTCAGTATCCCGACTATTTTTCATCGAAATTTTAACATGTTATTCTGTCTTGTTTAACTGGTGATTCAGATATCCGGATGCTTCACTTATCCGGACAAATTGACTGGGAACCAAAGCGTCCGGATAAATGAGGGTCCACTGTATATTTCTACGGATATCCGGACGCCAAATATCCGGATGTGTCAGTATCCGGACAATTTTTCATCGAAATTTTAACATGTTATTCTGTCTTGTTTAACTGGTGATTCAGATATCCGGATGCTACACTTATCCGGACGAATTGACTGGGAACCAAAGTGTTCGGATAAATGAGGGTCCACTGTATATTTCTACGTAAAACTTTGGTCGGACATTGTGGCCCCGCCTTACCCCTGGGGGTCATGATTTGAACAAACTTGAATCTACACTACCTGAGGATGTTTCCCCATAAGTTTCATCTTTCCTGGCACAGTGGTTCTTGAGAAGAGGATTTTTAAAACATGCCACTAAATTTTCATTAATTCCCAATTATCTTCCCTTGAATGGGGGCCTGGCCCTTCAATTGAACAAACTTGAATCCCCTTTACCCAAGGATACTTTGTGGCAAGTTTGGTTGAAATTGGCCCAGCGGTTCTTGAGAAGAAGTCGAAAATGTGAAAAATTTTCGGACAGACAGACGGACGGACAGCTAGACGGACGCCGGACAAAATGTGATCAGAAAAGCTCACTTGAGCCTTCGGCTCAGGTGAGCTAAAAAAGGTAAGAAGACCCACTCTATATGAAAAAGTTAGTTTACCTATTTAAATTTCGGAACATATTCTCAAAAACTCCAAGTACAATTTGGGGGGTTGCTATACATATAGAGACTTCGTAGCTCACTGGTCATAGCGGCGGTGCTAAAGCACGCATCACTTGTCGCAAGTATTCGGACCACGGCTTTTTTAAGATTAGGTTGAAATTTATACATACATATATTTTTTTCACTAAAACAAAATGAATAAATAAGATAATGAATTTATATATAGTCAATTAATATATTTCCTATCATAAACAAGTTTTCGAGAAACATGTTTATAACAATTTGAATGCATTTAGTTCAAGACTATACCGGTATTACACAATTGAAATGAAAACAACCATGGGTATACCAGCACGATATGACTGTACTGTATACAAAAACAGTTAACAAGAAATGTATACCCATCTCCCAACTCTGAAAACATATTTGATATAACAATTAACACGCAGTATGAAAAGATCACATATGTTTAAAATACTGTAACGATAACCTCAAGATTTAAAGAAATAAAGGTATTGTCATTTGGACATTGCTGTACAAAGTTTAAATGTTAAGGTAAATCGTACGACTATGAAATGTTCGATATGCTTACAAAGCGAGAAAATCCTTGTGGGCATATGACTCGCCTAAACCCCCAGATTCTTTGGAATTTTAAATATTTGTGCATTATATACATGCACTGTCTACGTTATTTTTTCTATTATCGAATTTGAATACTACAAATCTGACCTTATTATATAAATGTGTATTTTGAATTCATAGAAGAACATTTGTTCAAAAACATGCTACATTGTCTGTTTGGTTGACAGGTCGAACTGTTGACATCAATATTACTGTGAAGTTCGAAGTCATTGAAGTGCATTTGTTGATAAATATATTTGTTTTATATCTGGCTGACAGGTCGACACGTTGACATTATTATTATTGCAAAGTTCGAAGTCATAAAAGTATATTTTTTAATAAACATGTATTGTTGATAAGTTGACAGGTATTATAAATGTGTATTTCGAAGTCATAGAAGATCTCGTTAATATTTAAGATGTATTCATTGGTTTAATTTAATGTACTAATACTAAATTATTATAATAAATGAAAATGTTTGTGAATATTCATTAAAAAGTAATTTTCATTTTATTATTTTGTACATATTTTGAAGGTAATTAACACAGATTTGAAGTTATTATTTTCTCTATAATATGACGACTTATATATTTTAATAGCATTTCACACAAACATTAATTAAAAATCTTATTTCATATAAAAGATATTAAAATTTCAAATTTTTGGCGGGTTTGATTGACACATCCTTGCTCTTTCACAAATTAATTCTATTTTTAATCCTTTGGAAAAGTAGCAATTTCATTGTGTATAAATGAAAACTATGAATACTATAATCCAGAAAATTCAGAGTGGATATTTTCGAAAGCAAAACAAACACACAATATATTGTCAGTCCTTGCAGTTGTGGTAAGCAGACTGTGACGATTGAACGCACCCGGTGAATTTAAACATCAACAATTACAAAACTCGTGCCCTGTTAACAAAAACTATGTACATAACACGAGTGTGCTCGATTTGTTAAACTCTGTACGCAATTCTTAGTTCGAAATGACGATACTTGTGAAGGAGTTTTGCTTTCTTACATTTGTACTCTGAATAGAATTATTTTTCTGGATGAAAGTTTTAATATTTCTCATTAATACACAACAAGATTGCAACTTTTATTAAGGATTAAGAATAAGATTAATATTTGTGAAAATGCTTAAAATATATAAGTCGTAATATTATAGAAAAAAAATATTGACTTCACATCTGTGTCCAAGTACCTTTAATATTAAAATATAATTTATTTATTATTGTGAATATTTAAAATCTTTCAAAAATATTATAAGAAAATCGATTTACTGCAGATTATGTGGATGGGTATATTTTTGGCATATTTTATACTCAAGTAAGTTATGCAACTAGTTATCTGTGCAATATAGCTTACTCAAAATATTTTTTTTACATATATATACTAGTAATTGTTTTTCAAAAAACCCAAAATTCGAAATCTTTCAAGCATCAAGATATAGAAATGTCTCAAATGACAACCTATAATACATGTATAATCTGTAAAATAAACCATGTAAACCTGCAAAATGAATCACAGATTTCTTTTGCTTAGATTTATAGATTAAGAATTTTTGAGCAGTTAAAAGAAATGCAAAAATAATCAATATGCTTTTAACGGGAGAACTATTTATACTAAAACAACGAACCCAATATGCCTACGACCTGTCAAAGTTATTTCCATTTCAATGATTTATGTCGGTTATAACTGACATTAATCAAATATTTTAAGGTATTGATGTAGATATAAAAGGGTAAAGTAGTTGTGAGGGTTTTACTTGAAAAATATATAATTGTTTGTAATGGAGTTTTATGAAGAGACTTACTTTTACAATCAACGACTGACTTTTACAATTCAAAGGGACCGACTCCAAACACTAAAATTGAATCTCAACACACACTATAGCTACATACTTATAAAGTAAATCAGAAAAGAAAACAAAAGATGGATTATAACTTCTGTCTTTAGGAACTATTTTTTGTTGCTTTATTTCAATGTTTTATTCTTTAATTGCACAGGATAGCATATATCCAAACAGGTGAACAAAAACCACATTTGAAGTATGGTGTATATTAAGTGCAATAAATACTAACCATTTTAGGGTTATCGTTTTAAACATTGTTTTACAAAAATCTTAAGATAACCCGTAATGCTCAATATCTTATCAATATAAAAAGTGTATTCCAACCGATAGTTAGTTTTTTATACAGCCTTTTGTTCATTACGGCAATAATTAAAGAAAAATGTTAAATTTCTCTTCTAGTAGCCAACCCTGCAACAATAATTACAGTTCGGCGAAGTTGTCTTCTGTTTTGGCTCCAAACACTACTTAATATTTTATAACTCTTTAATCTACAAATAGACCGTTCAACAATAGACCTATGTGTTGAAATGATTCGATTTACTTTTCGACACCTTTTTCTTTCAAAAATGGTCCTTCTATTTATTTGTTGTTCTGTAAATGCGGTAAGAATGGGGTGACGGTTAGGATATATTTTATCCCCAAGTAAAATACACTCATCTGGAAAAGGTAGTTCTGGTCCACCTATTTCAGGAAGACGGGAATACTGTTGAGCATCATTAAGATGACCCTTACCTCTTCATCTGAGGAATGTAGACCAGAGAGGAAAGGAAAAAAAAGACCAACTATGGAGCTAATTCGGTCGAACCAGGAGGCGTATAATCAATTTATTACTAAAAAGGTCCCGAAGCTCTTGAGAGCTCTCGGGGTCAGTGATTCAGAATAAGAAATATGCAATGTACCACTAGTTTTGATTTTTCATTCAAATGAATTTATTGATAATTGGAAATGAATTTTTTATGTAATTTTGTTAAATGAAGAGAACGAAAAGCTGAGAAATGCACGAATAACTTAGACCTGGAAAATTCTCGCATAAGCGCATTTCAGCAAACTAGCTCGTATTTAAAATCTACGATGTTAAGTTATCCTAATGTTTGTATGCATTTTAAGTACTGTAGTATTTACCTTACAACTTTAAGATCCCAGTGAAAAAAACACAAATACTAATTAAATACTTGTATCTTTGGATGTGTTTTATAAAGAAAATTCATATTCTATATTTTTGAGTTTGGAGTTGGCCCCTTTAAAATGTAAAAGTCAGCCGTCGATTGTAAAAGTAAGTCTCTTCATAAAACTCCAATACTAAATAAGTTACTGTAATACAAATGAAATAATACCAAAATTGCATGATCTGAATAATTATGTACCTAAATTCCTGATTAATTCTGATGATCAATAATAAGTTATTTATATGTCGATTTTTGATTTAAACTAGTTTCTAGGGGAAAACTTTATTAAAAGTTATAAATACTCACAACGTCCACTGATCCTGTCATGAATGCTCCTGTCAGACACGGTACAGTGTGTGATGATGTCCAGCTGTAGACTGTCTATGAAGAGGTCGAACATCTTCTCTGGATAGTCCGGTACACACAGACATCTCTCTCCCTCACTCATCTTATACTCCCAGGACCGGCAGTATTCTGAGATCACGTCACGTGACGCTGTGGTCAGGAAAAACTCAAGATCACTTTCCTCCACCAGACACTCCGTAACAAAGGCGTACAAGACATCATGTCTGATGTCGTCTGATATAAACGTTATCACACCATCACGTGTTTCTGTGATTTCCTGTGGTATATCTACTGAGCTTTCTGCAGTAACCATGGGAAAATATCTGTCTCTGATTTTGTCCCTTATGATACCATGTGATTGTTCATTGAGATTCAGCTGATATTTCTCAGTAAACAGTAAGCAGTACAATAAACATCTTACTATAGGCTGATAGCTATGGTATTTGCCTGAAACGAAAAAAATAAATGAAAAAGTAAAAACCAGACGTAAAGATAACAAGAGGCCCAGGGGCCACAGCGCTCACCTGAGCACACAGGCTAGGAAAAACACATATCAGACAAGAACTGAAAGTTTACTGAGGTTGGGGGGGGGGCTTGAATCTAAACCCCCCAGGGGATCATAATTTGAACCAGCTAGGATCTACAATACCTGAGGATGATTCCATATAAATATTACTAATCATGGCTTTGAAATACTTGAAAAGAAGATTTTCAAAGGTTGCCCTATATATTCCTATGTTAAATTTTGATCAGCCATTTTGGCCCCACCCTACCCCTGGGGGACATGATTTGAACAAATTTGAATCTACACTAACTGAGGATGATTCTACATGAATTTCATCTTTCCTGGCCCTGTAGTTCTGGAGAAGAAGATTTTAAAAGATTTTTACTATATATTCCTATGTAAAACTTTGATCAGCCATTTTAGCCCCACCCTACCCCTGGGGGGT